>NC_056735.1:927129329-927431555 GCF_019279795.1 Protopterus annectens | reverse complement strand
CTTCCACATTACTCTCTTCTATTACCTTTCATGAATACTTACTGCAGTAAATAGTACCACCTGCTGCAGTGACTATATGCTGCAGTCCCTTAAAGTACAGTGCCATGTGCTAGTGAGAGTAGGTACAGCAGTCACCTGCAGTGCAGCACCATCTGCTTGTGGACTAGGTACTACATTCAACTGAAGTACAGAACCACCTTCAGCTTGTTGGATAAATTACAAATTGTGGACTTCTACAGTGTAGCATTATCTGTTGTTGAGAATTGGTACTCAGGTCTGTTCAGTAAAGGGCCACATTCTAGTGGGACTAGTAAACGAAGCTTCTTGTGGTACAGTCTCAGCTGCATGTTGGCTAGACACTGAAAGTTACTGCATAACTGTATCACCTGATTTTCTAACTAGGATTTAAAAGTGCTTGAAGTACAGCACCACCAGCTGATGCACAAGTAACCACAGTTATCCTTAATAGTTGTATGCAGTTCACTGCCATCTGTTTGTAAGACTAGGTACAGTAGGTGGGTGGTTATAGAATCAGCTGTTGCTAAGGTAGGAGCTGTTGGTGTCTGCAGTATACCACCTAGTGGTGAGACGTGGAATTGCATTTGCCTACAGAACAGCACCACATGCTTTGTGGTTTAAGTAATATATTCACCTGCAGTACAGCATCAGCATTTTTCCTGGGAAGAGAAACAAGATTTTTCTTCTATATACTACTCCTGATGGTGTGATTAGAATCTGATGGTACCTGAAAAATGGACCATCTGCTCTAATAACTAGGTGCTACACTCTCCTGCAATTCTACACAACCTGACAGTGGGACCTGATACTGCTGTCACAATCTGTACTGCTATTCCTGCCGTTAACCAGGTTGGTGTCAGTTCAAGATTGGTATATAAGTAACTTTTATTTAGGGTAAATCGCTGGGTAAAGATATTTATAGCGTTTGCCAAAAGTTAAGGACTCTGTCTGGGACAGGGACTTTCTGGTTAAGAGCTTATATTATTTTTATGAGATTTTCTCTATCTGTTAATTCATCCTATTTCATATCCCCAATAACAGAGCTTCTTAGTGTTTCCTTCAATTCTTCTATCCATTTAGTAACTTTGCTATGTAAAACTTGGTCCTCATAAATACTTCTCCAAAAGGTGCAAATTCCTTAGATATCTGTGGTGTTTCTATTCCTTTCTTTTGTTCCCTACGTTAGTATAAAACCTGTTTGGGTCATCAGTGGATTGTTTATTTTGGACTTTTCTTTTGTATTAATTTGTATTGCTTCTAAATTTTTGTCTGTGTGCTATTTTAGATTATAATTGCAAATTGTTTATGGAGGCTCCCTGTTTTCTTACAGCATGCTGTGTTTAGCAAATCTTTCTTTCTAAGGATGTTTGACAATCTCTCTTGCTAAGCCTAGGTACTACAGTTATGTGCAATATAGTACATCCTGCTGGTGAGAATAGCTACTGCAATCAACTGCAGTACATCACCATCTGCTGGAGTGACCATGTACTGCAGGCTCCTGCAATTCTGCTCATTTTGTTGGCAGATGCAGAAACATATTTCCCTTCAGTAGATCACTACCTGAGGGTGGGTCAAAGAACTGTAGTTATTTGCAGTGCAGAACCACCTGCTAATAAGACTAAGATGGTAGTCACATGCAGTACACCATCACGTATTTCTGGAGGTAGGAACTGCAGTTGTCTCTTTTACACTGCAACCTTCTGGTTGGAAAAAAAAACTGCAGTCTCATGGAGTACAGACCGACCTGCTGATGGTGCTAGGCATTGCAGTCATCTCAGTACAACACCATCTGGTTTTGAGATGTTGAACTGCAGCCTAGTACTGTACAGCACAATCTACTGTTTTGCTACAAACTACTGCATTCTTGTGCCGTACAGTGCCGCCTGCTGGTATTGTTATGCTGTGGTTGATCTCATCCTACTGATTGGACTAAGATATGCAGGTGCTTAGGTACTGTGATATATATGAAGAAAAAACGTTGCAGAACACTGCTGAATGTCCAAAGGTTTTAATAAAATCCAATGTCAAGTAGAAAAAACTGTACAAATCCAACTTCAGTAAGCAGTAAAAACAATTACAGATGAGCGCTTTCGGGTGTAACCCTTCTTCAGATAACCATCAAACAAAGTAGTAACAATTTAAAACAAAGCATGGCCAATCAAATTCAATAAAACACCCGCCTATTTTTCAGGGCGGGTTTCATTGGAATCATCTCATTGAGACCTGGAGGTCTATGGGCCAATAGTTCAACAATCCACTTGGCCTCATTAAGCTCCGTTATATTCTTAATATCACCCCCTCTACTGTTCAACCTGATATTAACAATGGCTTTAAATCTGAAGCTGTGCTGTGCATGTTTCTCTATATGCCTATAGAGGGCATTATGAGTATCAGCATTCCTAATAGCTGATAGATGTTGTAAAATCCTAACCTTAAACATGCAATTCATTTTTCCAACATAAAAACTTTCACACTGATCACACTCTGCCATATATACTAAATCTGTAGTCCTACATGTAGCCCTGGCTTTAAACTCAAAAACCCTCCCAGTAACTGTATGAACAAAGCTAGTGTTTCTATTAATATAAGCACAAGCTTTACACGAACCACATGGAACAGTACCTGGGTTGGCCTTGAAATGTTTAATATCAGTTAACTTTTCATGAGACAAAATGTCTTTAAGATTTTTATTTCTTCTTCTAAAGCCAAAACAGGGATATTCCCCTACTATGGAATGAATTCTATCGTCAGTGGTTAGAATATTCCAATTCTTTCGGACTACATCACAGACCCCTCTTATGTTATTACTGTAAGTGAACATAATTTGAGGTTTCCTTTTATATATGCCCCTATTTGACTTAGATGAACTGTCTTGCATATCAGAGAGCAGCCATGGCATCGACCTATCACTTCTATGTATCTTGCTGTTCTGGATAACTCTTTTGGTCATGGATTTGTTGTAACCTCTTTCACTAAACAAACCAATCAATTTATCAGCCTCAACATTGAACAGTGTTTCATCTGTACAAATTCTAGAAACCCTACTAACCTCTCCTTTTATGATATTAGGAAAGGTATGCCTAGGGTGCATACTATCGAAGCTTAGTAGGGTGTTCCTCCAACAATCCTTCCTAAACAAGTATGTGGAAAAACCTTCATTCCTTTGAACTAAATGCACATCTAGAAAGTCAATGTCAGTCCATGAACTATTGGCCGTAAATCGCAAAAAGGAAGTGGATGAATTAATGAAAACTAAAAAATCATTAAACTGTACTTCATTCCCATTCCACAAAATAAAAATATCATCCACAAAACGCCTGTAAAGAATAATATATTGTGACCAAGTATTGTTTTTTAAAATAAACCTGTTTTCCCAAAAAGACAGTACCAAATTAGCATAGGTATTGGCACATGGGGTGCCCATGGCTACCCCATGTGCCTGCCTATATATGCTATTGGCTCCCATGAAAACATTGTTCTCCAAAACCAAAGTAAGCAAGTCAGTGATAACATCAATCTTCGAACCCTCTACTTCCATTTCATGTAACACTGTATGTATAGCCATGACACCATAATCATTACTAATGGCTGTGAACAGATTTTGTATATCTATTGTGGCCATCAAATGTAACCCATTGTTGTTATCTATGCATATATGCTGTGATATATGCTTGTGAATGTAAGTACTACAATCACATGCAGTACAGCAACACTGCCATGTGATAATATGTTTTGTAGTCATTTGCAGTAAAGTAACACCAACAGCAGTTGCGTACAGTGCAGCAATGACTGCTTGTGGGAGTAGGTTGTGTAGTTTCCTGGATTATAGCACTACTGCCTCATTGGACTGGGAAACAAAGTCACTTGTAGAACAGCACTACCTACTGATGAAGCTAGAACTTACAGAGCAGCACCATGTGCTGATGATACTAGAAATCTCAGGAATTTGCAATACAGTGAACCCTTCAGGGGATATGGATTACCAGAAGTCAGAGTATTGTTCACCTTCTGGATAGAATATTTGAATCATTGGTGGATTGCTTATTTTCAACCTTGCCTTTGTATTATCTGCATAAATTGTAGTACAGTACTGTGGTACAGTGCCAACTGATGATGGGACTAAGAACTGCAGTCATCTAGTAGTTCTGTGGCCTCTGTGGGTAGGGCTAGAAAATGAACTCTTGTGCAGTACAGTGCAGCTTCTTGGTGGTATTATGAACTGCAGATGTCTCAATGCAGCACAGCCTACTGGTGAGAGCAGATACTACAGGTGCATGAAATACATATCCTCCTGCTGGAGGAATTAGGTAGTACACTCAGCAATGCAACCTCTTGGCAAGTCTAGGAACTGCAGTTGTCTGTAGTATGATACCACCTCCAAGTCTTCCTAGAAACTACAAGTGTACTGTGCCACATGTTGGTGAGTCTAGGTGCTGCAGTTGCTGGCAGTATTGTACCTTCTGCACTTGGGACTAGGTTTTCGAGTCAAGTGCAATACAACAGCACCTTCTGTTGGGAGCAGAAATGCAGTCGTCTGCAGTAAAGTGCCACCTCCTTGTAGGACTAGGTACTGCAGTAAACTGCAGTAAACCGCCACCTACAGGTGATAGAAGGTACTGCAGTTGTATGCTATACAGCGGCAGTTGCTGAAGTGACTATATATTGCACCTGCCTACAGTACAACAGCTCCTGCTAGTGGGACTAGGAACTGTTGTACCCTGCTCTGTATCACAAACTGGTGGTGGAACTAGGAACTCTACTCATTTGCACTAAAGCACCTCCTGCTTGTGAGACAAGGAATATCAGTTTGGTGTAGTAAAGCACTACATGTTTATGGTTACAGGAATTGTAGTTGTCTCCAGCACAGTATCACCTGCTGATGGGAAGAGGAACTGCAGTCACTTGTAATACAAGCCTTTTGGTGATTGGGCTAGATATTGCAGTCATCTGCAGTTCAGCACCACCTGCTTGTGGGGCTTGAAACTGCAGCAACATGCTTTGCAGTGCAATCTATTTCCATTAAGATCAGCAGCCTTGTGCAGTACAATACTATCTACTGATTAGACTATGGGCAATATTTTACTTTACTGGCTCACCCGGAGTTTTGCGCAGGAGTGGGCATGATGCGGATGATTGATGACCAAACCTGCATACGAAATGAGGCATGACTGACATGCCATTCATATTAGCCGGTGACATCATGCATATAATCTGTATGGATAGAAACAGTGATAATCAAGTGGCACTTAGTTTTGATCATGTTTCATTTTTGTAATGTTTATAAGTAAACTTGGGGGGGGGGTTGCTCGTCTCAAAATCCTGGACCTAATCTATTACATTTTAAAATAGCATTTACACAAAAGATCAGACTAAACGATGGACTTAAGAATATTTCGTGTGACAGTTGTGTATATTCTCCATTTCATATATTAATTTGATAAATTTGATAAAACCCACTGGGTACTATTTTTTCATGGGGTATGACTGACTCGAAGTGATGTCGCTTTTTATTGGTGGTACCAAGTCACTAAGTCTTGATCTACACATAGTTAGAACTGAAGGTGCAAAAGAAAAGTGGGGCAATGTTGTATGCCTAGATTTGTAACTTCTGGCAAATCAAATAGCATTTAATTCAATACTAGAAGTGTATAAACACTTTGCAGCTTTAGGTTCCCTCGTTTTTTTCTCTTTTCCCAAGTAATGAATTCTGCTTTATTGTAGAGTGGAATCTGTTGGTTGTTGTGAAGTTACTTTTTAGTTCATTAGTAGAGTTGTAGATGTGCAACTTCTGAGTCTTTTTTTAGGATCTGAAAATATTCTGTTTGTATGATTTTTTTCTATGGAGCTGGGAAGATGTTTATAAAAACAAATTGTATCAACACTATTGGTAGGGAAGCTCACATTTGCCACATTTTGTCTATAAAAGTAATATACTTTTTCATCTCAAATTTCCGTTTTCAGGAGCACACTTAAAAAAGTTGCATGTGCTTGCTCATGATGACTGTGGGATTCAAACATACTTCTGTAGGTTGAAGCTAGATTTGAGCAATGATTTGAATGATTACAAATCTACCTTATGCGGTGTCTTTCTATCTTGATTAATGCACTGAAATCATGTGGGAAAATACAGCTCAGCAAGAATGTATGCACATAAAATTGGTAATTCATTTAACCGTGGTTTCTGAATGCTTTTGGTTTTGTTTTATATTATATTATATTGTATAATATTATCAAGAGAGATAATATTAACAACAGAAAAAATGCGTTCAACAAAAATGGCATTTATCAGAAATGAGCAACCTGGTTCTGACAGCGTAATTACAATACATAATAAATATTTATTACTGTTGCAGACAGTTCGCTTGAATATTCAGTGCTTAACTGTGATGTCAAACACCACGGGTTGGGTTTGGGCGGTGCTTGCTGCTGTGCATCTTGTGAGCCAGTAAAGTAAAATATCACCGGCAAGTAACCACTTGGCCACAAAAGTGAAATTTGCCCTTGGCAATTGCAGTGTCATCTGCTGTTGTGACTAGGTATAGCAGTGGCCTGCAGTAGAGCACCAGATTTGCGATATCAGAGTTGGTATATTTAGTTGGGGGTGTGGGGGCGATGTGTCTATTTTATTTGTTGGTAGCCAAGTGGTTACTTACCCGGAGAGAAAATATGTTGTTCCAGGTTTTCGTGTTTTTTAAATTTTCAACATTGTCATCTCAGTGATATGAAAGTCGACAAAATGGAAAGTTGAATATATGAAGTAGACCCAAACTAGTCATTTGCAGTGCAGAACCATCTGCTGGTGAGACTAGGTACTGCAGTTGTCTGCAATACAGCACCACCCACTGTTAGGACTATGAACTTCAGGCACTCTTTAACAGCACCACCTGCTGGTGAGAGTTGTTACTTCAGTCCCCTTCAGTACAGCATCCCCTGCAAATAAGACTAGATATTGCATTTACACACAGTAATGCACTACCTGCTGGTGTGAGTGGGCATTGCAGGCTACTGCAGTACAGCTCCACATGGTGTGACTAGATGATGCAGTCATCTGCAGGCGAGATATGGCATCACTTGAAGTAAAGTGCCACCTGCTGATGGGACTAATAGTTGCAGTCACTTGCAGTACAGTGCCATTTGATAGAAGGACCATGCACTTTAGTTACTTGCAGTACTGTGTCACCTGCGGGTGGAACTAGGAACTGCTGGTGGACCGTGGAACACCCAGATCCTGTGAAGCAGTAACATGCTGGCCAGAGTATGTGCTGCAGTTGTCTGCAGAGCAATGCCATCTGCTACTGTGGCTAGGTGCTGTAGTTGCTTACTGTACAGTGCCACTTACTACTGGATTGTTGGTCAGCTGTCTGCTGAAAAGAATCATCTGCCTCTGAAACTAGGAAATGCCAGTGATGTATAGTGTCCTCTCCTTTTGAGACTTGGAGTGCATTCACCTGCAGTAAATCTCCACATGCTAGTGGGCCTAGGTACTGCAGATTACTGCAATACAGCACCATCTCCTGCTCAGAATTAGGGTTGCCACCTTTTAAGCAGGCCAAAGTGGGACATGGGGGTGTGGCCAATATGACACTGGCTACACTCTCTACCATGACGGCACCACAGGAGCGGTGAAGGAGATGCTGTTATGGGTACAACGGATGGCTGCTGGAGTGGCTAGCTAGCTGGCTAGCTGGCTGCTGGAGGGGCTGGTTGGCTGGCTGCTGGAGTGGCTAGCTGGCTGGCTGCTGGAGTGGCTAGCTGGTTTGTGGGAGTAGCAGCTGGATGGATGAATGACTGGATGGATGGCTTAATGGATGGATGGCTGAATGAATGGATGCATGGCTGGCTGCATGAATGGATGGATGGATGGATGGCTGCATGAATGGATGGATGGCTGCATGGATGGATGGCTGCATGAATGGATGGCTGGCTCCATGAATGAATGGATGGCTGGCTGGCTACATGAATGAATGGATGTCTGGCTGGCTGGATGAATGGATGGCTGGCTGGATGGATGGATGGATGGATGACTTGTTAGAAAAAAAATCTTGTTTTTTTTTTTAGCGGCTGTCGAAGTGCTTAAAACAAAGCGTTCTTACAGCTGCGATCTTTGCAGGGCTCTTCTTGCCCCAATCCCATCCCTTTAATGAATTGCAGCCAATTGCTGCTAATTATTCCCAGCTCCACAAAGTCTACTTTTCAATTTTTCCCTTGGAACTAGACAAACTTTTAACTTCAGCACTCAAACCATTCACTTTTCATACCAGCACTTGCTCAAACTCATAGCAAGCACTAATAAACCTTAGCACTAGACCCCCCCCCCATACTGTAGAGAAGGACAAGGCTCTCTATTCAACCTGACCAGCCAATCAGTAAAAAGGTTCACTGTACCTATACAAGCATGTCCAAAGGGCAGTTTCAGGTGAACTCTCAGGTCCAACTGGTGAATCTGGGCATTTTGAGGCAAGGTTGCAATTGCCTCATGTACACAGACAATCCACTCCTCCTTCCACCAAACACTAATACATGCGAGAGATGCAATTATACAGCCAAACTGGAGGCTAAGCTCTCTCAACCCAAGACTGGAACAGGCAGTCAAGAGGAGAAGGGAATTACTTGCATCACACCAACAGTCTCACATAGACCTATGAAACCAGCACTGGCAATAAACACACATAAATACACAAAAACATACTCGGAGGGTCTAAATAAAAATCTGCAAAAGCAACAGAGACCTCCAAAGCAGACATCCAAGCAACCTCCACCCCCCAACACAAACTATGAAACACATACTTCACAAAACCAGTGTGCCACACAACCACAGCGCTTAAGGCAAAATAACATACCCGACACACTAGTAATAGGTGACTCTATAGTCAGGCACACTGATGTCCCACTCACTAGGCTGAACAAGGAGAAGGTTACTGTTAGCTGCCTGTTAGGTGCCAGGATCCACTACATAACACAAGCACTCAGGTCACTCCAGAACAAGTACAAATATGACTCTGTCATTGTCCATGTTGGTGTGAATGATCAGAGCCATACCTCCCTGGACTACATGAAAACAGACACAGAGGAGCTCTCTGATCACATAGCCTAGGCCGGTATGACCCTGACCATGAGTAGTATCCTGCCCTCACCAAGAATGATACCACGATATAGAGAAAAAAATGATCAATTTCAATAATTGGCTAAGGTTCTGGTGTCATTCAAAGGGGATCCAGTGTCTGTCAGCCTGGGATGACATGCTTGACAAGCCACGCTGCTTCGCTAGAGACGGCTTGTACCTGTCACCCTTAGGCTTTTGAATACTGGCCAAAGCTCTTGCCACCCCCATAGTGCCTTTTTTAAGCAAGGCTCAAAAGACAAACCCACTGCCGTAAATAGCAAAAGTAACAAAATACTGAGGGTAATGCTACTCAGTGCCAGAAGTCTAAACCTCAAAATGCATGCACACGAGGCACTCCTCAGTATGGAGAAAATCGATATATGTGCAGTAACAAAAACCTGGTTTAAGGCTGCAGAGAGCACCCCAGCACTACCAGGCTACAACTCATACCATACATTTCAGCCACAAAACCTGGACCAAAATACAAAAGGCGGGGGATTATCCATATTCATCTAGAATACCCACACCTCCAGGTTAGTGGCATGGCACGATGCTTCAGAGATCATCCACGTGCAACTAACAATGGGCAAAACTGCTATTCAAATTATAGCTTGCTACAGATCACCCACCATGACCCAGGACCCCCACTTCGCATTCCTGGAAACACTGGGAAACATAATGGTCTTACCAAACACCCTGATATTGGGTGATTTCAATTACCCAAACATTAACTGGGAGAACTACTCAAGTACAAACTCCCTTGCCCAACATTTCCTAGAATTTATAAACTCAAACACCCTGGATCAACTAGTCAACACCCCCACCAGAGGTGACAACATATTGGACCTGGTCATCACCAACATGGGCTACCGGTGTTCCACACCTGAGGTCAACCCCTCGCTGGTTAGATCTGACCATAAACTAATCGCTCTGGAAATCCACATTCTGCCACCAACCCCGGTCAAAGAAACCACCGTGAAAAACTTTTCAAAAGCAAACTTCACGTTACTTAAGACCGAGGTGGGAAGTTTCAAAGTCCCCATGCTAAAGGATAATGCTGTCCAAGCTGCAAAATCCTTTATTAATGCACTCTACAGGCACCTACAAGAATGCATGGATCATGCTATCCCAAACAAAACCAAGACTCACTCCCCCAAGAAAAGGAAACCAGTCTGGTGGACCCCTGCCATAAACAAGCTATACAATAGAAGGAAGAAACTAGTACAGAAAAGAGTAAAATCCCAAGAAGGGAAGACATCCCTGATCAGTATCAGCAAGAAACTACGTTCCCTCATAAAATCATCCATGGCTAGCTTCAAAAGAAAAATTGCCATGGACTCCAAAGATAACCACAAGGCATTCTTTAGCTATGTCAAGAATCTTAAGTGGCAATTCTCATATCTGCTCGGAGTTGGTGCAGAATAGCACAAAATACACTGAACCGACCGATATAGCCAACATCCTGGCAGACAGGTTCAGTGCAAACTTCACCCCCTTCTCACCCCCAAAAGGGCCCTTAACTATACCAGAAGAATGCAGTGCCCTTGAAATCACAGACACTCAGGTTAAAACAGCCCTCTCCAAAGCCAAAAACACAGCATCAATGGGACCGGATGGTGTCCTAGGCTGCGTCCTACATGAGCTCAAAGATGAACTAACCCCTCACCTAAACACACTGTTTAAACTCAGCCTCTCCACAGGCTATGTGCCCACAGAGTGGTGCACAGCAACGGTTATTCCACTCCACAAAGGTGGAGCCACAACGGACCCTGGGAAATATCACCCTATAAGCCTGACTAGCTTGGTCTGCAAAGCTATGGAGTGCATCATCATGGATCTCATTAACAGAGACATTGGAAACCTCCAAACACTGGACCCTACCCAGCTCAGCTTTGTTAAGGGCACATCTTGCCTCCTAAACCTCGTGGACTTCTTTGAGACAGTTACCAAGGCTATAAATGAGAGAAAGGGGGTCCACACAGCTTACATAGACCTCACAAAGGCTTTTGACACCATTCCCCACTCAGGTATTATAGACAAGCTCACCAGCCTGAACATAAACCCCTACGTCACGAGATGGGTTGCCAACTGGCTCATGGACAGAACCCACATGGTAAGAGCTACAGGAGCTAGGTCTGACTCTAAACCGGTAACAAGTGGCGTTCCCCAGGGCTCAGTCCTAGGATCCCTCCTGTTCAGCATATACTTCTCAGAGGTACAGGCAAGCACAGGAGGACTATGGCTGACCAAGTTCGCAGACGACTGCAAACTAGGGGCTATAATTGACTCTCTGGCTGACACAGACATCGAACAAAAGGGTCTCACTGAGACAGATACCTGGTGTCAAAACCATGGCACCAAGCTAAATGCCAAAAAGGGCATAGTCATCCCCTTTGGAAAAAACAAAGTACCCACAAACTACCACATAGGTGGTAGACCCCTAAATAAGGAAGACGTAAGAAGGGATCTGGGGACCCAAGTAGATAGTAACCTCTCCTTTCATAATCACATTGCCAAAGTGGTTATAAAATCCTTCTATGTGGCCCACCTAATCACAAAAGGGTTTGCATCCAGATCGAAAGAGGTCATTGGGCCCCTGTATGCATCACTCATCAGACCCATCATAGAGTACAAGGCCCCATTTGAGCTGTACCTTACAAGACACCTGCAACAACAGGAAAGACCACAGAAGTACCTCACCAAGAGGATCACTGGCTTCAAGCAGACGCCCTATGGAGCTCGACTGAAGAAACTCCAGCTGTACTCGGTTGCATACTGCCTACTCAGAGGTGATCTCTGCCTGATATACAAGGCCATGTCCAACCCAGAATTGATGGACATGCTCCACCTAAAGAAAACCATATCCCCTCAAGCCACATGCTCCAGGGATCTAAACCTCACCACAACAATAAATAGGACGTGCTGGAGGGATAGATTCCTGTCCCAAAGACTTCCCATGTTCAGGAACAAGATTCCAATCTACATTAGGCAGAGCTCTTCACCAACCCTCTTCAAGAAAAACCTTGATGAGTGGATGGGAAACAGAAAGTTTACCTCAGGGATCACTTCAATGGCTCTGCTGGACAGAGGCACAGGAAACTAATCTAAGGGGGTGGCGAAAGCCAGCATGTTCCGGCTAGGCTTATAAATGCCTTCAGGCAGATAGCCTAGTACCTACCTATGAATTAAAGCACCCGGACCTAACAGGCAACAGCTTTGACTGCAGGTCTGGGTTGGTGACGTAAGTGCGGCTTTTCCATGGCAATTCAGTGTGATTGAAAAGCGGGACATTTCAAGTCCCACTACTTTGCAGAGCGGGCAACAGGATGAGGCAGCTCGAATCATGAGTGTCCCGCTGACAACGGGATGGGTGGCAACCTTAGTTGGAATAGGAACTGCAATCATCTGCAGAATAATGCCTTCTGCTAGTTGGACTAGTTATGTGGTCAAGTGCAGGTAAGCACAACCTCCTGGTGGGACTAGGTACTGCAGTCAGCTACAGTCTATTGCAGTACAGCACCAGTTGCTGGTGGGAACTAGAATTACACTCTTGTGGAATACAATGACCCCTGATGGTGGACAAGGTACAGGAGTGGCCAGCAATATAGTGGCACCAGCTGGTAGTTGGTGGGACTTGGAAATACTGGTGCCTGATTACAGTACCAGCTTCAGTTAAAAGAAGGTGCTGCAATCACCTGAAGTACTGCACAGTTGTCTGATTGATCAAGGTACGTCTGTACAGTACCACCTGCTGGAGTGACTACATACTGCATTCACCTGCAGTACAGCACCATCTGCTGTAAGACATGGAATGGCAGATGGGTCCAGTACAGTGTCACCTGTTTCTGGTAACAGGTACTGCAGTTGTCCCCTGCACAGTGCCATCTGATGGTGGGAATAGGGGCTGTAGTCATCTGCAGTTCAAGGCCACTTGTTCACGGGTCTAGGTACTACAGTCATCCCCTCCTGGGAACCACAATCTCTGCAATACAGTGCCACCTGCTGAACTGACTGGGTAGCACAGTTATCATCAGTGTAGTGCCACCCATTGGCTAGACCTTACAGTATAGCAGCACCTGCTGATGTGACTAGAAGCAGCTGTTATGTACCGCAGTACGTAGCACCTGTTAATGGGAATTCGTAGTTCAGTTTTCTGCAGTGCATTTTCATCAGCTGGAGTGATGCTGAACGTTTCTAGTGTGACCAGGAACTACTGCTGCATGCAGTATAATTCCACCAGCTGCTGGGACTAAGTACTGCAGTTGTCTACAGTTCTGCCCCCCCTGCTGGAGTGACTAGGAACTGTTGGTACCAGAGTATAGCATCACTTGCTGATGAGTGTCAACACTACATTCCACTGCAGACCAGCAACCTTATCCGAAAGTGCAAGGTACTACAGTTACATGCAGCACAACGCCATTTACTTGTAATGACTAGGTATTGTAGCTGCCTTCAGTATGACACCTGCAGGTCGTCAGTTTCAGTACAAGACTACCTGCCGGAGGAACTAGGAATTGCAGTTATCTGCAGTATAGTGCCAATTGCTGGTGAGATATGGAAATCCAGAAGCCTGATTAATGCTCCACCTGCAATTGAGAGTATTTGCAACCATTGCCTGCATTACAGTTCACTTTCTTGTGGATGAGGTTTTACCAATATCTGTAATGGAGCACCATGTACTGGTGTGACTAAATATTGTAGTAAGTTGTACGCCATGCCACTTGCTGGTAGGACAATGAACTGTAGTTACCTGCAGTACTATGCCACCTGTTGGTGTGTCTAAGACTTGCTGGTAGGACTTGGAACTCCATGAGCCAGAATAGAGCTCTACCAGTTGATAAGAATAAGTACTGCAGTTGCTTTCAGTACATTTCCACCTATTGGTGAGACTAGGAATTGCATGTGCCAGCAGTACAGCACAACCTGTTAGTGAGACTAGTTACTGTAGTTACCTGCTGTTCAGTGCCAATTGTTAGTAGGCTATTAGTCTATGTTTTATAGCACCACTTTATCCTTTACTAGTTGGATAGAGTTCACTGTCACCTGTTGGTGGCATTAGATACAGTTTAGTAAAGAGAAATCTGCCACTGAAACTAGGAACTGTAGGTGCCTGAAGAACAGTGCCACATGCTGGTGGAAGATGATGATGACGGTGGAACTGCAGTCTCTTGCAGTACAGCACCCCCTGCTGGTGGGGATTAGAAAATTGTAATAATCTTAAGGAAATTGTAATAATCTTAATATTAGTGTCACCAGCTAGTGGGACGAGGAACTGCATGTGCAAAGGTATAGTGCCACATGTTGATGAGAGTAGGAACTTCAGATGCCTGAATTACAGTGTCACCTGCTGGTGAGATTAAGTATTTCAGTCAATTGCATAAAGCACCAACACCTGGTGTAACTAGGTGTTGCAGTCACCAACAATACGATGTCAACTGCTGGTGGTACTGGTAAATGCAGTCCCATGAAGTTCAATGGCAGCTGTTGTTGCAAATAGTTAGACCAGTTACCTCCCAGTACAGCACCACCTGCTGGTTGAACTAGGAACTGCAGTCACCTGCAAGACAGTATCATCTAATGATGGGACTTGGAACTGCAGTCCTTTGCAATGCAGCACCACTTTCTGATGGGACTAAGAACTTCAGTGTTGTACAGTACAGCGCCATCTGCTAGTAGGACTATATACTGCACTCATCTGCAGTATGTAGTACCACTAGTAGGTGGGACTATGTACTATAGTTATCTGAAGTAGTGCATTACCTGCTAGTAGGACTATGTACTGCAAGTGCCTGAGTACAGGGCCTCTTCTGGTGAGAGTTGGTATAACAATCACCTGCAGTACCTTGCCTCTGGACAGTGGGACTATGTTCTGCAGGTGTCTGCATTACAGAACCAACTTTTGGAGTGACTAGGTACTGCATTTACATGCACTACAGTACCACCCGCTAATGTGATTAGACACTATAGTTATCTGCTGTACAGTTCCACATGGTGGGTCTAGGAACCTTAGGCATCTGTAGTAGCACCCCCACCTGCAGTTGGGTCTAGGAACTGCATTCTTATGCAGTACAATGTCAAATGTTGGTGGAACCTAGAAATAGATTTGACTGTAGTACAGTCCCTATTCTTTGTAGGAGTCTGCATGTCCTCCCTGTGGTTGCATGGGTTTCCTCCGGGTGCTCCGGTTTCCTCCCACATCCCAAATACATGCTGTAGGTGGAGTGGACACTCTAAATTGGCCCTAGATGTGAGTGTGTGCATATGATTGCCTTCTGTGCAAGGTTGGGCACCGGGCTGGCAACTCAACACCGTAAAACTCCACTGCCAACCATGAGTGGACAGGTGATCTACTATGGTGACCACTAACCAGGAAAAGCCGAAAGAAGAAGAAGAAGACAGTCCCTATTCTTTGCAGATGTAGGTATTGCAAATGATTGTGGAACACTACCACCTGTTTGTGTGACTAGGCACTTAGGTGGCTGTAAAATACTGTCACATTCTGTAAGAACTAGGAATTGCAGTTGGTCTGCAATACAACACCACATGCTGGTTGATCTAGGTGCTGCAGTCATCTGAAGTAGATGAAGTAGCTGGTCTTTACATAATATAATGAATTGGCAAACAAAGCAATCTGCTCTAATAGGGGAAGTCTAGTGGTATTTTAGTGATAAGTTAATCAATCTATTTGACTCTGCTTTTTTTGTTGTTAGGAATGAAGGTAGAGGTATAAAGGCGGAGATTAGGAGGTGGACTGGGGGAGTTTGTGGGTGTGGCATTTGTAATAATGAAGAACTTGTTTAGAAAGTTAAGGGTTTGATGTGACCAGATGAGGTAGGAGTGGAATATTCTTATAGTGAGTTTCTGTCTGGCACTTGCCCAGTGATCCACTTAACAGGATTCCAGAACTACTTCTGTCTTTTAATGAGTAAGAATAGTGAAAATTATAGGTAGTTGCCCTCACATTTTCTGGTTGCTAGATTGGTTAAGCTAATGCAATAGTTTCTTTCTCTCTCTCTAAAGTATGGCACATTTTGTCTATTAGTTTAAAAATAGTTTTAAGTTAATTGGCAATCCACTGTTTAGCATTGCTTTTAGGGAAATATTTTCTTGGAAGGTTAGGATGATGTTAGTAATGACAGTTATAAAGCTGTCTGGGTCTTTGTAATGTTTCCAGTTAATTTTGGAAAGTTAATTTTTAGCATTGTTTAACGTTTTGGTATGGAAAGTTGTAAGTAATGGGGGGGGGGGCATTGTTGTCAGTAGCATAGCTAGGGTAGGAAAAAGAGGACAGTAACTCTCTGCCCAGAGTATTAGTGGGCATAATTAGCAGATCCCAATCCATCTTCAATGCAATACCAGTATTCATGAATGCCAGCACTCCATTTGTGGTCAGAACCAAAGTGCTTCTTTTGTGCTATGTGTCTACTTTTGTAGTAAGTAGTGTGCTACAGTTTAAAAGGAAAAAGTATACTTTCAGTAAGTCCTGTCTCAAAACTTCAGAGGTGAATTGCTTTAGCACTTGTGGACCATATCAACTGCTTAGTACCTAGCAAGTGCTTTCTACATTTTAAAAGTAAAAATATTTTTTTAAGTCTCATCCCAGGACTTCAGGACTGAGGTGCTTTAATGCTCTGTGTGGACTATAGCAGCTGCTTGTAACAAATGTAGTAGCATTTGTTACTGTTTAAAAGGAAAGAAGAGTTCTTTGCCCCTGGAGGACATTTATTTTTTGCTAGTAGAGTTGAGTGGTGGTGGTGGAAGGTGTGTGAAACCGAGGAAAGTCACTGGTTACCACAATAGCTAGATACACTTCTGGTTGTTGCAGCTGGACAGTATGTTGAATGGAATGGTGAAATGATCACTGATAGAAGGTGGAATGATGCATATGTTACTTATTTTACGTGGAATATTTCTAATGACTAGATTATGGCAGGGGGAGTTATCAGATATGACGTTTGGTCTTGTGGGATGTAAAATTATTTGGATTTGGCCAAAATCTACAGGTATCTTATAGGTCAAGATGTTATGGAGGGCTAGGAGGATGGTGCTGAAGCCTCCAAGAAGAAGAATGTCATTATTCATGGGAAAATGGAGTAATGGAGTAACTTGTCAAAAATAATTTGTCTGACTATGGTTGGGTCTATGATGGAGGAATGTAGGCTAGGCCTAGGAGAATTTATTATTTTTTTTGAATATCAGCTGTATTATTTGTCAGTTTGAGTCATTGTCATTTAAGGAAGTATTTTGGATTTTTTTTTTTATAAAAACATAATCCCATATCTTATTCCTGCTCCTGATCTGCTGCTGAATTAGGAGATGTAATAAGGAAAATTTAGGTTTAGGCAAGAGAAGTCATCTCTGAACAATGAGTCAGCGATGCCTACAATGCAGGAGATGGGGTTGACAAGGAAACAGTGCAGTTATTCAAGTGCATTTTTATTATTAGCAGAATTTAATAATGCTGTGTTTATTTGTTCGGGATGATGGGGGTGGTTGTATTACACCTGAGGTCCTGGGTTTGTTTCTGTACATCTCCTCATTGTATTACATTTTAGGTCCTGTGTTTGTTTCTGTACATCTCCTCATTGTATTATGTTTGAGTTCTTGGCTTGTTTCTGTACATCTCTTCATTGTATTACATTTGAGGTCCTGGGTTTGTTTCTGTACATCTCCTCATTGTATTATGTTTGAGGTCCTGGGCTTGTTTCTGTACATCTCCTCATTGTATTATGTTTGAGGTCCTGGGTTTGTTTCTGTACATCTCCTCATTGTATTATGTTTGAGGTCCTGGGCTTGTTTCTGTACATCTCCTCATTGCATTATGTTTGAGGTCCTGGGCTTGTTTCTGTACGTCTTCTCATTGTATTACACTTGAGGTCCTGGGTTTGTTTCTGTACATCTCCTCATTGTATTACATTTGAGGTCCTGGGTTTGTTTCTGTACATCTCCTCATTGTATTATGTTTGAGGTCCTGGGTTTGTTTCTGTAAATTTCCTCATTGTATTACATTTGAGGTCCTGGGTTTGTTTCTGTACATTTCCTCATTGTATTACATTTGAGGCCCTGGGTTTGTTTCTGTACATCTCCTCATTGTATTACATTTTAGGTCCTGGGTTTTTTTCTGTACATCTCCTCATTGTATTACATTTGAGGTCCTGGGTTTGTTTCTGTACATCTCCTCATTGTATTACATTTTAGGTCCTGGGTTTGTTTCTTTACATCTTCTCATTGTATTATGTTTGAGGTCCTGGGCTTGTTTCTGTACATCTCCTCATTGTATTACATTTGAGGTCCTGGGTTTGTTTCTGTACATCTCCTCATAGTTTCATAGGTTCATAGGTTCATAGGTTCATACTAGGCTATCTGCCCGAGGGCATTTACAAGCCTAGCCCATCGTTTTGTGGCTTACGCCACCCCTTTAGTATGGGGAACTATACCCATTATTTTGCTGTGCCTCTGTCGAGCAGTGACACTGAGGTAATCCCTGGGGTATATCTGCGATCTCCCATCCATTGGTCAAGATTTCTCTTGAACAAGGCCAGCGAGGTGCTCTGCCTCACATGTACCGGGATTTTGTTCCACAGCATAGGAGTCTTTGGGTGATGAATCTATCCCTCCAGCACGTCCTATTAATAGCTGTGTCAAGGTTTAAGTCTCCCGCCCTTGTGGCTCTGATGGATCTAGATTTTTTGAGGTGAAGCATATTCATCAAATCTGGGTTTAACATGGCCTTGTATGTTAGGCAAAGGTCACCTCTGAGCAAGCGGTAAGCGACTGAATAGAGCTGGAGTTCTTTCAGTCGGGCAGCATAGGACAGATTTTTGAGACCCTTTATCCTTTTGGTGAGGAACTTTTGTGGCCTCTCCAGCTGCTGCAAGTGTCGGGTCAGATACATTCCGAATGGGGCATTGTACTCAATCATTGGTCTGATGAGTGATGAGTAAAGGGAGACTATGACCTCCCTTGATCTAGATGAGAATCCCTTCATGATAAGGTGGGCAATGTAGAAGGTCTTCCTTACTACTTTAGCTACATGGGTGTCGAATGACAGACTACTATCAACCTGGGTCCCCAGGTCCCTGATAACTTCTTCTGTGCTCAGTGGATTGCCACCTATTTGGTAGCTAGGGGTAACCTTGTTTTTCCCGAACGGTATGACTACGCATTTTTTGGCATTTAACTTTAGGCCGTGGCTCTGGCACCAGTTATCCATTTCTGTGAGACCCTTCTGAAGGATATCTGTGTCAGATGTGTTTTCTACTATGGCCAGTTTGCAGTCATCTGCAAACTTTGTCAGCCATAACCCTCCTGTGTTTGCTTGTACTTCGGAAAAGTAGATGCCAAACAAGAGTGGGCCCAGGACTGAGCCCTGTGGGACACCACTTGTGACAGGCTTTGAGTCTGACATGGTGCCAGCAACTCTGACCCTGTGGGTTCTGTCACTCAGCCAGTTTGCAACCCATCTTGTGATGTATGGGTTGACATTTAAGCTGATGAGTTTTTCAATGATACCCGAGTGGGGTATTGTATCGAAGGCCTTAGCCAGATCGAGGTAGGCTGTATGGACTGCCTTTCCCTCATCAATGGCTTTGGTGACTGTTTGAAAAAGTCAACCAAGTTTAAAAGGCATGATCTGCCTTTGACAAAGCCAAACTGGGTTGGATCCAAAGTCTGCAAATTCCTATGTCTTTATTTATGAGGTCCATTATGATCCTCTCCATGGCTTTGCAGATAAGGCTTGTCAAGCTAATGGGCGGTAATTTCCAGGGTCGGTGGAGGCACCGCCTTTGTGAAGTGGTACCACAGTTGCAGTGCGCCACTCCTGGGTGCGATCCAGAGGTAAGACTTTGATTAAACAGCTGTCCTAGCTGTGGGTTTAATTCCTCATTGAGTTCATGGAGCACACAGCCGGGGACACCATCAGGTCCCATGGATGCTTTGTTTTTTGCTTTGGAGAGAGCAGTTCTCACTTGGTCGCTTGTGATGTTTCGGGGGCTGCAATCGTTTGGTATAGATATCTCTCCTTTTGGGGAGGGGAGAAGTTTGCACTGAACCTGTCAGCCAGTATGTTGGCAATGTCTGTAGGATCAGTAATCTTCACATCATTTTGAACTAGCTCTGAGCATATCTGGGAGTTTCCTCCCAGGTTTCTAACATAGCTAAAGAAGGCCTTATGATTGTCTTTTGAGTCTTTAGCTATTTTTCTCTCGAAATTTGCTTTGGATGATTTTATGAGAGCTCTTAGTTTTTACTTATAGTGATCAAGGGTGTCTTACCTTTTAAGGATTTTGCTCTATCTTGTAGTAGCTTCCTCCTTTTGTTGTAGAGTTTGTTTATGGCTGGGGTCCACCAGACTGGACGCTTGCCTTTGGTACAAAGAGTCTTTGTTTTCCTTGGGATTGCCTTATCCATGCAGTCCTGCAGGTGCTGGTAGAAGGCATTTGTAAGTGATTCAGCGGCTTGAGTACTGTTTTCCGCCAGCTCGGGGGCCTTAAAGGAGGCCACACTAGTCTTTAGAAGTGTGAAGTCGGCTTTTGAGAAGTTCTTTACTGTGGTCTTTTATTTCAGGTGGGGGTGGGATGAGGACCTCCAGCGAGATTAGTTTGTGGTCTGATTTCACCAGTGAGGGGTACACCTCCGGTGTTGAACATTGTGCTCCCATGTTCGTGATGATGAGATCAAGTATGTTATCTCCTCTTGTGGGGATGGTGACTAGTTGTTCCATGGCATTTGAGTTTATGAATTCCAGGAACTTTTGGGCTAGGGTGTTTGGGCTTGAGTAGTGTTCCCAGTCTATATTAGGGTAATTGAAGTCACCTAGTATGATGGTGTTTGGTGATACATTTATCCCTCTAGTGTTTTCAGGAAGGCCATGTGAGGTTCCTGAGTTTGTGAGGGTGGCCTGTAACATGCTACAATTTGCAGAGCAGTCTTGCCTATGGTTAATTGCACCTGGATGGTCTCCGATGCATCGTGCGTTGCCACCAGTCTTGAGGTGTGGGTGTCCTTGATGAATATGGATACCCCCCCCTCCTTTCTTGGTATTGTCCGGATTTTGGGGCTGGAACGCATGATATGAGGTAAAACCTGATAGCGCTGGGGTGCTCTCAGGAGCCTTGAACCAGGTTTCTGTCACAGCACAGACATCGATGTTCTCCATACTGAGAAGGGCCTCGAGTGTGTGCATTTTGAGATTTAGACTTCTGGCATTGAGCAGCATTACCCTTAGTTTTTTTCCTTTTTTGTGTTCTAGGGTGGTAGGTTTAGAATTTGAGCCTTGCCTAAAAAAGGCACTATGGGGGTGGCAAGAGCCTGTGCCAATATCCGGAATCCCAGGGGTGACAGGTGCAAGCCATCCCTTGCGAAGCAGCGTGGCTTGTCCAGCATGTCATCCCAGGCAGACAGACACTGGACCCCCTTTGAATGACACCAGTGTTTAAGCCAAGGTCCTGGGCTTGTTTCTGTACATCTCCTCATTGTATTACATTTGAGGTCCTGGTTTTGTTTCTGTACATCTCCTCATTGTATTATATTTTAGGTCCTGGGTTTGTTTCTGTACATCTCCTCATTGTTTTATGTTTGAGGTCCTGGGCTTGTTTCTGTACATCTCCTCATTGTATTACATTTGAGGTCCTGGGTTTGTTTCTGTACATCTCCTCATTGTATTATGTTTGAGGTCCTGGGTTTGTTTCTGTAAATCTCCTCATTGTATTACATTTGAGGTCCTGGGTTTGTTTCTGTACATTTCCTCATTGTATTACATTTGAGGTCCTGGGTTTGTTTCTGTACATTTCCTCATTGTATTATATTTGAGGTCCTGGGTTTATTTCTGTACATTTCCTCATTTGCATGATGTTGCACAGAGCAATTACTCTAAATAATGTTAGCAGTTTGTAATATGGTGGTATGGAAGGGTTTTATTTTTGGATAAGAGGTTTGATGATTAAAACTGAGAAGGTGTTGGAGTGCTTCTGGTTGGGAACAGGACTACTTTCACTGATGGTGTCATACCTGATACTCGCTACTCCTCCACATACCTACCCCGGGATTCATGAAGCTTGTGCCAGGCGCAGGCGTAGCGTAGGCGGTATAATGCCAAATATGGCCGCCAAGCGATTCAGGTACGATCCAATTCCACGTGCACTACCAGCGTATGCCAGATCTGCGCAGCCCTCGGCTTAGGTATGCTAATCACCCCATGCACTGTGCCGCACTATGCAAATGAAAGTACATAGCGATTCATGAAGTGGTGCAGGCATAGCGTAAGCCCACAGAAATGTAAACCAAAAAACACAGTTTAGATTTTTCCAAACAGAACATTGGAGCTATGAAAGCGGACCAGACTCATGTATTACAAAGTTAACATACGCCAATGGCTAAATATACAGCCAATGGCATAAGAAAATATGCACAACACCTAAAAAACAGCATTTAATGTCATGTCCACAGTAATGCAAAGTACAACTGCAGGGCATGTGTGCGCAAATGGGAACACTAAGAAAATATATACAAATGTCATAAAATCGCAATGTAATACAAATCATGATTTCACCATAATACTCAATGGTATGCATGGTACACCACAACCAAGCTGCAAGGGTTGCTAAGGGTCTGTGACAGTGTTCGGCGCGGTAACTAGGAATTAGTAGTCAATGCCATGCAAATGAGGTAGGTAATAGTGAATCACAAACGTCCAGCCGAACTAAGGATGTACCATACGGCACAGTGCTACAACACCGAGGAGTGGTTTAGAGGTATATATGACATCAGCAGTGGGGTGTGCCACCATAGTCGTAAGCACATTGGAGCAATGCAAATCCGGCCTGGCTTTTTCTAAGCAAAGCCACAGGACAGGGGTGGGGAGGTAGGTATAGCATCGTTTAGCTGAGAGCACATATGGTGCCCGAAAGCGCATGTGTACAGGGATGAAAACGGGCCCGAAACCCGGTAAGCGGACGCACGCGCCATGCACCATAGCTCAAACAGGAAGGTCAGGGGAAGAAAATAAGGAAATGCCACAGTAGAGAAATTGGAGTACAACTGAGCAATTAACACCTATTAACTCACAGTGGGCAATCGACAGCAGCTGACAAGTCTGCTCACAGAAACCTGCAAAACAGGATAGGGGACGTGTCGGATTGCAAAGAAAAGAGAACTGTCATAGCAGAGCAAAGCAAAACTGCAGTAGACCGGCCATAGAACACATTACGCAAGATAAGCCAGGTTTAGGAAAGTACAAATAAAAGCAGGCTGCTTGATGCATGCCAGAAAATGGGAGGTGAAATGTGAAGAAATGTAAAGGGAAGGGCAAGAGGTAATCCACGGCCGCCAAATGTAATTCAACACCAAAGGCACCACAATAGTAGTTCCTATCGTAAAACACATAAGATACCCTGTAGCTATGATCGTACTTACACACCATATGACATCATCAGTGTTCACAGCACAATAGTATAAAGTGTGAAAGCACCTCACACACACCTGTGTATTCCCAAACACTGCACCATAGGTGTAAACATATGGGGAACTTTTGCAATGTACATGTTGGGAGCTGCCATAGCTGTGATTCATCACCATGTGTTAGTGACTGAAGGTGTTGTGGAGGATGATAACGACAACCACCGCAGGCCCCGGAGAAGAGTGTTCAGACCAAGGGTAACCTACCAGGGACTGCATGATCTGGAGATAGTAGAGCATTACAGGGTGGACAGGGACATCTTACAGCAAACAGTTGAGCTGTGCCGGCCACTCCTGAGATCCAGAAACAACAGAGGGGAACCCATCCCAGTGGACACGAAGGTATGTGTAAGCTTGCGAGTACTAGCCACAGGTACCTTTTAAAGGCCAACTGGAGATATAATGGGGATCTCACAGGCATCAGCATCCAGGGTACTACACCAGTTCCTGGATGCATTGTTACCACATGCCAATGAGCATATATACTTCCCCCAAACTCAGGAGGAGTTGGCCAGCAATATGCATCTCTTCCACCATGTGGCACACTACCCGAGGTACTGGGTGTGATAGACTGCACGCACATACATATCAAATCACCACCCGGTGAGCATGGTAGGCGCTACATAAACCGCAAAGGATACCACTCCATCAACTGCCAGGTCATGTGCAATGCCCAGGGCATTATCATGGATATGTGTGCTGGCAGCCCTGGAAGCTACCATGACTCCCACATCTGGCATGCCTCACAGCTGTATCAGGTATTTGTCAGGGGGGGCATCCCACATGGCCACCTTGTGGGGGATATTGGCTATGCACTGGAACCGTGGATGATGACTCCCATCAGAAATGCACACACACCCATGCAAGAACGCCATAATGAGGCACAGGCACAAACCAGAATCATCATAGAGCATGTGTTCGGGATGCTGAAATCACAGTTCTGTTGCTTGGACATATCTGGTGGAGCTTTGCAGTACTCTCCAGGCACGTGTGCCCACATCTTCATAGTATGTGCCATGCTACATAATATGATCCTGTGGAAACAGCTGCAGCAGGGACATAATGGTGAAGGCCCTCACAGCCCACTGCAATTGCCAAGGTCATCACAGGCACAGAGGGATTCAGACCACAAACACCCTGTGCCAGCCCCAGTAGGCAGACGGAGGCATGCCCAATATGCCTACACCTTGGCAAAGAGGGAATGTATAGCACATACTCTGACAGTGTAGGCCCCTATGGACTGACACACCTCTCCACCTGCACACACAGTAAAATGGATGGCACACACACACGATCCCCTGTAAATTGTTATGTATAGGTGGCCTACTGTGTGAATCCTACATAGGCAGCCCTCAACCATTGCACACACAACAGCTATTGGAACAAGGAATGTCAACACCTGAACAGTACACGCACCTATCAGCATATGTTGGTACTGTATGTATAGGTTCCTAGGTACATCGGTAGGTACACGCCTGATTGTCAGAGGCCATTCATTAATCGAGGCAAACAGTGTCAGCTGTCGCCATCACATCGAGTAACCAACTGACCCTCAGTGGAGCAGAGCCAATTGCGGGATCCATGTGTGTAGTCACTGTTCCCCACACACTCTGCATGGATTCCGTGGTGTGTAAATGAGGGGCTCCATACAATGTAATCATGGATGTAGTGGCAAAGCATGGGGTGTACCTATGACAGGTATCTGTCACCCCAGCATGGTCCACCTATGGTTGTGTGAAGGTGTAGCACATTATAGTGTGTGGCTCACTGTGACATACATTCCCAATGCTGGGGCACATCCATTAAACATCATTTGTACATACCATTAATAGGTCTCATCCATATGTAAACTAACTGAGTTACCCATTTGATTGCAGTATGGAGAAACAGCCGTAGTACAGTCCACATGCAAAATGCCATAACACGTGTGCAAATCCCAGATGCCCAAGTGGTAAATGCACTGACTGTCGTGCATGTTCCCGGTACCACGTCCTGCAAGGGACGTTACATAATCCCGAAGGCACAAATAATGGATGGTGGATGCAGATCATCAGATCAGGTTTTGCACATGTTAGCGGGAATATGCGTTGCCCAGTGCTGGTAAGCGTTGTTTAAACATGACAATACAGATATGCACGAAACAGGGCTAAGCTTCTCTGAATATCACGCAGATCATGGTCAATGATGTCCAGAACAGGTGTAACTAGCATTATTCACCCCTGTACTAATAGTGCCTGCTCTGAAGGGTAAAACAAGCACTGCCAGGAGTAGAACACGCAATCATGTACACAATCACCTAACACTAAGCTACCCAAGATATACCAACGGCAGGTGTGTAATGTGACAGGTTCAAACACAAATGTGCGGAGTCCAGGAAACAGTATACACCGACATGTACACAATGAAAGGTGTATTCTCCCTCTCACTTTCTCTCTCATATATATATATATATATATATATATATATATATACACATATGTATAATAGAGATAGAAAGGGAGATAGAGAGATATATGTTGATATATATGGATTCACCTATATCTGCAAATATATAGATAAGTCAATGACATGTACACAACCATGGAGGTAGAAATAAATAGGATACTGCCAACTATGGAATGTGTCACATACCGACACGCGTAATCACAAGGCTTAAAGACCGAAAGAAAACAGTACTGGAACACTGGAACCGCATGTAATATTATCACGATATTAAGGGACATTTAGTTATTGCTGCCTGTGTTGTGGTCCACGTAGGTACTGTGTTCAACTGTGTTTGTGATTGCTGTAGTCTGTGTATGTGTGTGTTGAGGGTGCTGTGTGCATTTCTGTGGGACTGTAATGTGTGTGTTTGCATCGTGTGTCTGTTAGTGATAACTTGGAGGTACAGCAGTACAGTAGGAGTGGTCATAGTTGGCTGTAGGAATACGGTACCACCTGTCCCACTTTAAGAGGGACAGCCCCTCCCTGGGCAGTTGTGTCCTGACAAAAAATATTAAAAAGGGCAAATGTCCGAGATTGTAGGATATAATTATGTCCCATATATTATGTAACAGTTGCATTAAATAGTTATGCCTGTATCTACAAAACGTAAACGTTACATGAAACATGATAAGTAGCTAAAGTGCTACAAGAATAAGTATGTATTCAGTATAAAAGTATGTTCTATCTTGTGTACTGACCATGGGTATGTGTCGGCTTGTAAACACTGATGTGAGTCCTGCAAATGTCCCACTATTGCCATTTGAAAAGGTGGCAACCCATGCCAAAGAGGCTCAGTCACCAACACAACTGCAATGAGTGCAAATATCTGTGACAGAAATACATGAGACCACTGTCATTTAGTAACATTCCTTTACATATAGCTGTATTTCCAGAGGTATGGAAGTATCAACCTCACCTGCATACTATATAGAAACCAATTAACAATGGCTCAATGTATAAGCCCGTAACAACCATAGTTTAGTCTACTAAGTGATAGGTCTTCAATTAGGGAAGGAGTCCACACTCATATATGGAATATGTAGGAATGCAGTCCCCACAAACCTGTATATGCTATGTACACCCACCTACATCTCCCCCACATCCAAAACAATTGCAATACAGACTGTAATAACATCACAAACATCCACTCACTCAATTACATCTGCAGAACCGTTAACATACCTTGTGAGAGACACATTTGTAAAGGCACCATGTGAAATTGTAGCTGTTGTATAATGGAACAGATGGCGATGTTACAGGATTTGTTTACAATAGTCCCGTATCAGACAGTTGAGATGACAGGTACACTCACATGTAGAACCACATACTCTAGCCATCACACACAATCCACGGGGGACATGAATTCAAAATATCCATGTCTCTACAAATAGTTGCAATTCCTCACAACAAAACACATACAGGCTGTCTCCCCGAAGGTAGGGCAAAAGGGCAACACCCAAGTGGAGAATTAAATTATACCCTACTGTTGCCGCGTAATTGGCAAATGGAGTAGCTGCACAGCTGATGTGCATGTAATAATTTACTCAGGAACACCAATTGGTGGCAGGAAACCACATGTTACAGGTATCGATGTATATAAGGATGACTTGCCATACATTCAAACCGTATGCTCATACCATAGAATCGTTTAAACAGTAAAGGTGTAAGAGAGATATTTACGAAGATTCGGAACGCTGACAAGGTATGTAGAACACTCAGTATGTTAGTGTACATAGAGCCTGTTTTGTATTAATTAAAAGTGTACGCAATGCATAAAATGGGAAAAGGTATTCTGTAGTGATGTCTTGTTGAGCATAGCAACGCTTGTAGAAATTGTGTGTCCTGCTGTGGGCCTCAAGGTAAACATCACATACAACACAAGGGATGTTACATAAGGGCTTTAAATGTAACAATTCCACACCACCCGCCATCAGTGGTAGGGTATGTCGAACAAGTACGTGCCATAGCAGGGGATAGTATATGTTGATATACCATCACAATAGGCATGTGTATGGGCATATAACAACAATAACATGCCTAAGGTGGTCCTGCTGTGCAAGTATGCTTTGCATTATGGGATAATGTGTAAAATATGTGTAAGGTACAGTATTGTAGGTAGATATGTCAGATATTCTACACAGCACAACTGTTATATCATGCCAACAAAAGGTATCGTCAATTGGCATGTACGATACGCAATAACAGGATACATATGGCTTGTAGTCATGGGACATTGTAACAGCATGATAGCTAATCGAAATGGAAGAGCAACTCAATTAACCATGCACACAGGACATGTAATAGCTTCACAGGTACATAGTGAGGTACTATGCTGTCTGTCAAGTCTATGTGTAAGCCCAACTACAGTGTTTACACTGGCAGCACCTCTCTAGGGTAGTGTCCTGTCTGTGAACAGCAGACCCATGTGTTACTTGCACCTCTGTACAGTACAGCCACTGCAGTGATCCCTGGTGTATCAGTGTGACCGCCTACAGAGTCACCTATGACCGGTGTGTTGGGTATGTTATAACACCCTATTGGCTGTAGTTGATGGGCACACATGAGTCTGTGGGCTATAAGTAATTTTTGTTGTGTTTGGTAATGGGCACTGCCTCTAGTGCCTACACAGAGTATGGAGAGGTTCTGCAAATGTCGTACTCATACTATGTGTGGCCTGTGGTGGTGGAGATCTAGTGAGACTATGTGATGAGTGGGGTGTGTTGCAAATGTTAAACATCCCCACATGAATGTCAGGTCCAGTCTGGGTTGGTGAGAGCATTACCCCCAGCATGGCCACATATGTGTATCTCCCACAGGCTGTAGTGTCGTATGTTGGGAGGTGAGCATTGACTGTGTACATGAGACAATTGCTCTATTGCCACATGTTTGCCATATTCATCATATAGACAGGCAATAGCACTGGTACGTGACACTTGGACATGCCTGTATATTCAACCATGTCTCACAAGATATGTGAGTTAGGTGTGTACAACAGCTGTTGTACTGTAAGAAAGCTGGAAATATAAGGACAGACAGTGTACTTGTAAGACATGAGTTGGAATGGGTGCTATAGTAATCAGTAGCTCATGAAGTGCTCACATGTTCTGAACAAGTGCTGAGCATGAATATGCAATACAGATAGGGTGTTGATTAATATCAACCGAATGCAACCCACAAGTGGAGACGACAGTCATAATTGGAGGCACTGCACTATTACTCTGCTGAGTATTGTCTGCAAGTCTATGAACCTTTATCAATGTGGATGTTAGCAGTACAGAAGTAGATGACAGTACGGAGGATTTCACACTGCATAACATACCTGTGACAGGTCATAGGACATCATCACCCATACCGTGTTCCAGCTACACTGAGTATACTAGATGTACCTTTGTTTGTCACAGGAGTGTTCTACCAGTGGCCTGTTGACAGAAGCAACACTACTAATGGTGTCTGAGTGACATGTGCATATCACACCAGTGACAGCTACCGTAAAACAGGGTTAATGTTGTGTACTCCCCCTCAGTGTTGCCCATACCACACAGACAAATGGGAGGCATTTGTGTATGCAAGGATGTGAATGTCCATGACCTAGGAGCAATAGCTGTCTCAGTGTTGTGGACAACATACAGAATGGGCTTTGTGGGTGAGGTGTGTGACATATGTGGACAATCTGACAGCTGATAATAGCATTGTCACCGCTAGGTGAATAACCCTGTACCCATTAACTACAACCTAGGCAGCGGTCAACATTATGGACACTGTGTAAGGGATGGTGCTGTACAGTTCACCTCCCTGAGTTGGTGACGTCGCCAGGCCTATTAGGTAGTCATACGAGGCACCCATGTCATGACAGGGTGCCATCCATGAGCATGGAGATCATTGCACAGGCATACTCAGCACTCAGGTGACCAATATCGGATCACATATCACCTTTAAGGGGTATTGGCCATGTGTGGATGGGTGATACCAGCCTTCACAATCCTCACTTCCACTATGCAGCATGCTGGCTACCTTGCATAAAGACATGTGCTACACTGTGATGTTGGACATGCTACACATACATTTCCTGATCTGAAAGACATACGTCATGGACAGCCACCATCCTACTACAAGGATTGCCACATGCTGGACAGACCCCTGTGCCATACATGTTACATACTCCTGCCATACCATGCAACCCTGTCCATCAAAGCTGCACATGTCACCTCTGTCATACATGGTGCGATGACCGCATGGTAGATGTATTATTAACTGTCTGGATCAGTAATGTGGCACTAATGCACCTCGCGGTGGCAAAATGGCTGTCAGATACAGCTAGAAAATCTTGCCCATACATGCCATAGTTGATAACCATCCCTGTGAATGACATCTGGCTAGCCATTGTCCCATGTCTAACACATGTGCAACACAGGCGATACGTGGCAGGATGTTGAACTGCTGTACAGTGCCATGTAGATGTATATTGCAAAACACATGCATGTAAAGGTTTCCATTTGTATGTGTGCATTGTCACTGCTCATGTCCATTAAGGCAGTGTATGTGTTGAAATGTGACATATAGACAGCATCAAGTTCAACAGCATTACTGTGGACACATCCAGGCATGTGCTGATAGGTAAGAACACCAGTACAGGCAAACAGACATGCCCACATCAAGACAGCATTCACATGGAGTATGAACAATGTAATGAGGTGACACACATATATGGTGATGATATCCAATGCATAACGGGTGTTACATGTGTGTGACACAAACATGGCAGTTGTGTGAGTGTCATGACAATTTGCAAAGATAGCTGTTCAGATGTACTACATTTAATACAAATGTATGTGCATCTGTATCTCTGTACATCTTTGTGATACTGTGACCTGTCTCCATCATTATGTCTTCCAGATAATGCCTCGTTCACGCCTGCCAGCGTATAGCCGCCAGGAGGATGATGCCCTCATCCCGTACCTCCATGAGAACTGCAAAGTTTTGTTCAGCCATGTGCCACAGCTCGCCCAGCAGCATGATGACCTGTGGCAGGACCTTCACAGGAGGGTTAATGATGTGGGTGGCCATAACCACACCTACCAGCAGGTGCGCAGACACTGCACAGACCTGATACGACATGCAAAACAGCGTGCCAATGCAATTGCCAGGGAACAAGGTGGAACAGGTGGTGGCCCACCAACCCAGCCCCCACTCACACACACCAAGGAGCTACGGGCCAGCCTGGGGACACCCTCAGAACAGCATCCACAAACACTAGCTGCCATTGTGAAGGTGGGTGTCTCCCAAACAATGAGCTTGGAGTTGCCTGGTAAGTCACTACTGCACATATGACTATTATATCCCATTTAGGTGCATGTGTCACTGTACAAAATGTAATGTAACATCATATGCAAGGTATGTTTATACACATGCTGCATACTACAGTATGCTACCCTGTGTATGCACACATGTGCATACTATATGCTATTGTACAGGTGAATGGGTTAACATGCACAGTGCACCCTGTGGCTGTCATACAGTCATGGATAATGTTCAAACAGCTATGTCACCCCTATACAGGTACCTCTGGCATGCTGCACAGACATCGGTCCGTTACAGGTGAGACAGTTATCAGTATCAGGCATGTTAATGCATATATCTATGTGCCATGATGCCAGTTAACACATGTACACATAATGTATGGTCCAGTCATGATATACAGGTCGCATCTGTCATCATTCACACTAGCTACCTATGTGCAATATATACAAACTAAATGAAACACCGACATGAAACCATAGTGCCTGTCATTGCTAGATGTGTGGGCAGCTGTGCATGCAATGGTGGAGGTGTTCAATCTAGGCATATGTACTATACATTGGAACAACACATGTGTGGTACGCAAACAGTACCACACAGTGAACTGGGATATGGGCAGCCCAAAGGAGTCACCATTGTGTAATATGCCCACGCAATGGGTGCACACATTGTGATGTGCCATCTGACATGTCCCAGACATGTAGTGTTCCGGCTGCAATATTGTTTCACTATCCCATAGTACATACCCCACATACCAAACATACAACCCGTTGTCTGCATAGCCCTGTGGACAGTGACATATCTGACATCTATGGGTGTATGTCATATGGGACAACACAGACATGTGAGATAGATGGCCATCACAAACATTTGGCCAACACATGTTCACACATGGCCATGGAGGATGGCCAGAGACATGTAGCCACACAGTAGTTGTGATGTGTATACACCCTGTTGCACATTGTCCACACATGGTCCAACTATAACCTTAGTTGACTGATTATATAGTTTATGTGGAACACTGGACATCCTAAACGCCTGTGCACAGCTAGTGGAGGTGTCACTCAATTCGACCATATAAGATGTGTTGAATATCACAACTGTGTCATAGAATGACAGTAGTCACCTGTACGGCTTCCACAGACATTAACATCACATCAGGCCACAGATACCATACATTTCCCTTGCTGCTGTAGGACATCACTGTCAGCCATGCACCTTGTGTGTGTGGTACATTAATGTCATATGGGGCATGGTGTATTGACAAGTCTGCCATGTGTGGACATGGTTGCCAGGCAGCTAAGACTTTGTAGTAGTTGTGCAAGGGTGTCATCCGTAGGTCTACCAGTGACCTGTCACATGACACAGCATGGTTTGGTGTGTATACACCTCAACGACGTGGGTCACAGTCCACAGTTATGTAATGTGTATGCACGCAGTTATGGCTATGCACTGTGTGCGTATTACACATTGTATAGCACTATAGATGACTCATGATGCCATGCAATGACACAATGTCTGTACTTCACACTGTATAGCAATGTAGACGCCTCACACTACCCTTCAATGCTCTTGCAGATTTGCTAAAAGTGCATTCTATCTGAGGGCATACAGACAACACTGTAATGTGATACCCATTACAACGCTGTACGTGTGTCAGGACACCATTGTGTCAGACATGTACGCATGTCAATGCACACATCAGCAGATTACATGTCAAGGTCACTTCAGCCATGTGTACTGTTAACCTGTGCTGGTCCACATGGTGTATCACAGGGATGCATGCTTACTACCATGATTGCGTGAACTGCATGGCTACTGATATGACACCTGCTTGCTGTTGTGTGCAACCCAGGGAGGTATGCTAACTACCACTATTAATGTCTGAGCTGCATGCCGTCTGCTGTATCACATGCATGCTGCATGCCGTCTGCTACTGATATGACATCTGCTTGCTGTTATGTGCAACCCAGGGAGGTATGCTAACTACCACTAGTAATGTCTGAGCTGCATGCCGTCTGCTGTATCACATGCATGCTCCATGCCGTCTGTCAAATCACATGCATGGTGTGTCTGTGTGTCTGTCTGTGTGTCTATTGTAATGTAGAGTCTTTCTTTGCATTCACAGGTGATGTAGGTGCATTACCCTCCTGCGGTGCATCTGATGTTAGTGCCCCCACAGATACTAGCAGTAATGAACATATGCATGAGGTACAGGCAGGGTTGTTAGGGGCTGAATCTGTGCCAATGGTTGCCATCCCAGCTATGCCCCCTCTTCCCCGCACACAGTTCTCATGCCAACACATACCCCATAACCAGTGGCCATAGAGGAAGGACAGTCAGCACGTGTTAGCTCAGAACAGGAACGTGTGGTGGCTACTGAAGGTGTATCTCCACACCATGGTGTCAGTGTAATGACTGCAGATGTGCCACACAGGCATGTGGCCAGTGCTGCTCATAGGAGGACCTCTGGCAGACATGCACCTACAGGACAGAGCACAGCAGCTGGTGTCACCAGACGCATGTTCCAGACTGTAATGGTGGCACAGGCACGTGCTGAACGGCAGAACAGTGAAGGGCAGAGGCTTCAGAGGGCTGCTATCTGTACTCTAAATGACAACATCCAGGCATTTGCAAATGCTCAACAGCAGATTGCTGATGTTCTGGACAGGCGATTGGGTGACATGGTTGGAATCCTTGACCGTGGCATGACAATCCGCGAGCGTGAGCTGTCTGTGCTGGAACATCTGGTAGGAGTGAGGCGTAGGCCACATGGATGTAGGCCAGCTACACCACCTAGTGCAGGTCAACGTGAACGAGCCACCTCACATGCCCGCTCCCATAGTGCCGGTAGCAGTAGCAATGCAGCTGGTGCTGCGCTGTCCACACCAGGACACAGCAGACCACGGGGACATGGCCCTGGATGTTCCCAGAGGGACACGGTTCCAGTGGACAAGTGTCATCGGACAGTAGCCAATCTGTACCTCCGCCTGGTAGTGCCCGTGCAACCCCTGGCAGGCCCAGGTCACGTGGCCGGACACAGTGAGCTGTACATCCTGGTCTGTACAATCTGGAGCTGTCAATAATACCCCTGTGTAGGCCTGACAAAAGGCAGAACTGTGTGCACACATACATGACACCCACATGCATATCGACCACACATGTCCAATCAGATCACCGGACCTTACCCACACACATGATGTCATCCACTGGTGCAGCCTATGCCCTGGCAAACATTATCACCCTGTGCATATGATGATGCCTGTGCCGCATCCCTGTCATCCACACCATTGATGCAGGGACATGCTCATATGGTCTGATGCACAGGGTGAACAGAATAGTGAGATAAGTGTATATGACATTAGTTGTGTACTGTTGACACGCACCAGACATACCATGTAGTAAGGATTATAATGCATTGTTATATGTTCACAGTATGTGTCTTGGTAACAATGGTAACAGCATGTTGGTAATTATGCCCTGCTTCCCTCCTTAAGGTCCAATTGCATGTGCCATTACATTACAGCATTTGCAGTTGGAGTGCATTGCTGTAAGTTCACAGTATGTTTCTTGGTAACAACAGTAACAGCATGTTGGTAATGATGCCCTGCTTCCCCCCTTAAGGTCTACTTGCATGTGCCAATAAGTAGCAGTGTTTGCAGTTTCACATGTGTAAATATGGAGTACTCACAGGCATGTATGGCAATACCAGCATGCTATATGTAGCCTCAACCTCACTGTTAGAAAGGCTACCATTCCACAGATGTCCATACATCTACTGATCCAGAAGCATGTGGGCTGTTTAATAGGCTACAGTGGCTAGAGACGTGACACCCATACCAGGTCACATCACAGGTATGTTGACATGGTGCGGGGGGGGTTTACACAGCAGTCTGGTCGATGATAACATTAGAGGCCACTTGATAGCATGAGGCCTCACTGTGTAGCAGTAATACCCTGTCACATTACAGGATGAGAACGCACACAGACATACACTGAAACACACTGTAACATGCCCACACTCACAGGGTCAACAACACTATAACACACACTCGATAGTGTTGAGGTGAGGACCCCTGCCTATGTGGTAATCACCCTCACAGTACTGTGCACTCACAAGACACGACACAGAGAATGAACATGTACAGGTAGCCAGTAAGGCTGAGACTGATGGCATCAACAGGGTAGTAGACTACATCACCATGAGAGGTTAGGGATCCTGTCTGTTCTGTATGGTAGCATATGCCCTCACTCCATGCACCAGACGGCCATACATACATACAAACACACACACACACACACACACACACACACACACACACACACACACACACACACACACACACACACACACACACTGTGGAGTCCACAAATGTCATTCACATACAGATAGCTGACGTGTGTGATACACACACCACCCCTGCCTACGTCATGCTTTCCACACTGCAGTATGTACAGATCTCTACAACAGTGTACAGGGGTGTGTAACAATTGGGATGTATTCCCCACCATATGTGGCATATATGGTCATACAAGCAAACACACATGGTAGTACTGTGAATGATACACCTGCTATATGATGATACGTCTGACAGACATGCAGCAGTATTGGCCGCATTATGTGTACCAACGCTACCTTCGGCAATTGTGCTGCTATATGCACACGGGAGAATGTAAGTGTTACAGGTGTCAAGTGACTTACAGTCAGTAACACCCTGACCGCTGTGTAGGTTGTATGTCTTCACCGTCAAGTAACAGTAACATAGCGTACTGTTTGCACATGTAATGGTAGGATGGCTTGTGACACACCTGTGAGCCATCTTCAGCAAACATATATCTGCAAAGGTGGATCACCACTTTATGTACACACATCCATCCATACCTAATGTACATCCTACCGTACTGTCAATATTTCACCATATACAGGTGTCAATGATGGGGCTGCATTGCAACTGCATGTTGTAGTTAGGCACAGATGAATTACATACATCAGCTACTGCACATGCATGGTAGCTGCATGCACACTACTACATGTACATGTGTGTTGGTCCTACATTCCTGTCATGTAGCCATGTTTGTATGCATTGCAATTGGTGGACAAGTGTGATGACATACATAACACATGGGCTGTTGTATGATATGATGGTTGTCATGGGTAACTAGTACAGAGGGAATGTTACCTCGGTCAACATTGCTACCTTATGTACTGTTAGCATTCAACAGCCATGGACCTACCTTCCATGTGCATGCGTGTGATTGCTGTGACCACTTGTCTGCACGGAGGACAGCAAAAGCTATGCTATGTACATATGTGTTTTGTGTGTGTGTGTGTGTGTGTGTGTGTGTGTGTGTGTGGCCCATGTACATATCCACTGTGATTACATATATGTCATATCCAAACATGTGTGTTCTTTGGTGTACAGCGACGGTCATCTGTTACAGCTGTGTAAGACCCAGGGCCCCTGTTATATGTAGAGCCAACCTGGTTATGAACAGTGGTATCATTGCATTGCATAACACATGATGGAACCCTGTCAGTACATGTGTAGTCTGCACAGTTGCTGTAGACCTATGTACAGTCCACTGGTCATGAGTCACATGGAGTTGTGTTAATGTATGGATGTGTGTTGCTGGTCCAAGGACATGGTGATGTCTGAGGGCTGCATAGTAGAATGCGGCATTTACCTCTGTGATCTGCACCTGAGACATCTGTGATGGCTCTTGAGTGTGTACTGGTCAGTACATGTGAATGGCCTTCGTGTACGTGGGGACAGTAGCACCATACTGTGCCCTTCCATGTTTAGAATCCATGTGCATGCAAGACAGCCCTTTGCTACTACTAAGTGTGTGAGCATACCCAGTATGCCATTGTGTAGATGGACACACAGTACATTCCAAACTGTGCCCTTCCGTGTTTAGAATCCATGTGCATGCAAGACAGCCCTTCACTACTACTGTGTGAGCATGCCCAGTATGCCATTGTGTAGATGGACACACAGTACATTCCAAACTGTGCCCTTCCGTGTTTAGAATCCATGTGCATGCAAGACAGTCCTTCGTGTCTACTGTGTGAGCATGCCCAGTACGCCATTGTATAGATGGACACAGTACATTCCAAACAGATGTGTGATACTAAGTGTGTGAGCATGCCCAGTGACACCTTGTGTCAGTGATGTGTATCTGTGTATGAGCATGGCCATTGACATCCTGTATAGCGATGGTGGTCATCCAGGCAACAGATGTCCATACCCCACGTCAGGATGGATTCCTACATTGAACACACTGGTTGACTGTCTTGAAGGGTGTACTGTCTGTGGCACGTCTCGTATCTATGTAGTGATGTAATACTGCTCCATAGATAGACAGTTGTCCTGCTCACACCACTGCCGTGTGTTTGTCTACATCTACCTTGGGACAGTAATATGCTTTTAGACTGCTCACTCTCTATACATTCCCTATCGGCGTCTTTGCCTTTGTGGATGATGTCATCCACCTAGAAGTATGCCTCTGGGAGTGCTGTGTTCCAGTAATCTCGGTGGCGCATTCTGTAACTGCGTAATGCTGTAGTGTGATAAGGGAGTTAGGTGTATGTTCGACTCTCAGCCCTGCCAAGTGTGTGTGTGTTTCCAGCTGCCTGTGGACAGAGTAATGCTTTTAGATGGCTCACTCCCCATACATTCCCTATCGGTGTCTTTGCCTTTGCGGATGATGTCATCCACCTAGATGTATGCCTGTGGGAGTGCGGTGATGCTGGAACTTGGTAGCGCATTCTGTTACTCCATAATGCTGTAGTGTGGTAGACTAGACAGGTAGGTGCTCGATTCCAAGGCATGGCAGGTGTGTGTGTTTGGCAGTTATACCATATGTGTTGGTATCTGTGTGTGGCTAGCTAGGGGATGTGTTCAGTGTGTTTTGTTGCTGACCTATATAGTGTCCACAGCCCGCATATTCTGCCAAGACACTGGGTTGTCAACATATACATTCACCAATAGGTCTAGTGAGTAACTGTCAGCAGCCCTACTCTTACCCTTGATACGGTCTGACCCATATGACGCAACAAAACACACGTGCCTTGATAGTAACAACACTACATGATGCAGGTGGCACATGTAGTTTCCTTTTCATTCCTGTCTAATGCATTGCTGTCATGTGGTCCACTGTTGTGATATAAATGCCATATCTACATATGTGTGTACATGTATATGTGTGCATGTATATACATATATATGTATATATATATATATATATATATATATATATATATATATATATATATATATATATATATATATATATATATATATATATATATTCAAATAATATATATGATATATGTAGATATAGAGATGGACATAGATATGAACATATATGTCTGGGGACATCAGCACTATTGAATGTTTGTGCCGGATGATCTGTACATGATAACCTGGGATTTATGTATATCTGCCATGGCGTGGTGGTAATGCACATCATCTGTAGTGTGCAGGGTCATGGGTTGTAGTCGTGTAGACACCGGTTATTTTGTTGCTGGGAAGACCATGGGACATTGAATATGGTGATAGTAAGGCATCTGTTGCCAGTTGTGTACGGATCTGAGTGACACTGACCAGTGGTTATTAATTTGGAGGTTCGGTATGGGTCATATAACTGTTCATTAGAAGACTATACTATGCAGATGAGGTTGACAATAGTGTATCCCATTTATCACCAGGGTGTGATCCTGGTCCCTGGAGTGTATGTGTGTAGTCAGCCGGGTGCAGGTCTCGAATATAGTTGACAGCATGGGGGGGGGGGTCAGGCATACTGTAAGTACATTGCAAAACTGTGCCTCAGGAGTGCTCCTGCCTTAGCACACCTAAGCTAGGGTTGTGTCTATACCTGCCTGGTGACATTGGGAGGGATGACAGCAGTGGTGGGGTAGTCTGGGTGTACAGGCTGCACAAACAGGTGTAGATCAGCACAATCAGCAGATGACATGGCCAGCCCGCGCATGAACAGTACGGCAATGTGAGCAAGCAGTATACACACAGGTTTCGTCCGCACTCTACACCACTGGTGTATATCTGCAGGGACATTTCACGACACAGTCCAACCAAATGAAACAGGCTGCAGTAGGCAACATATACCAACATGTGCAGGAGGCTGGGGCAGTGAGGATGTGTATGCTGCCGAACAACCCTTACTGGGGTGACATAAGACTTTATAGACCCTGGGTGACTTAACAGGGGCTACATGGGCTGGGGATGGTGGAGCACTTTGGGGTGGACAGAGACCTCCTACAGCAGCTTGTTGACCTGTGCCTGCCACACCTGACACATCAAACAGGCCGAGGGAATCACATCACAGTGGATACCACGGTATGTGTTGGCCTAGGTGTACTAGCCAAAGGTACCTCACACAGCACAACTGGGGATATCATGGGTATCACACAGGCATCTGCATCCAGAGTATTGCACCAGTTTACAGACGCCATGTCAACACATGCTAGTGAGCACGTTTTTGTCCTCCACACACGTGATTAGTAGACCAACAATATGCATCTGTTCAACCACATGGATGACTACCCTGGGGTACTGGGTGCTATAGCCTGCACACACATACACATCGTAGCACCACCCGGTGAGTGGGGTAGGGCCTACAGTCACTGCAGGGGCATACCCTCCAACAGCTAGACCATATACGATGGCCAGGGCATGAGATTGCATGTGTGTGCTGTCTGCCCTGGAAGCTATGATGATTCCAATATATGGCTTATGACACAGCTGTAGCACAGCAATGCCAATATGGACATCCCCTACAGTCTCCTAGTGGTGGATGCTGGGTAAACACTGGTGTCATGGCTGATGACACCCATCAGCAATGCACACACACATGAACACTCACACCATACTGAGGTGGATGCACAGGCAAGACATATACTTGTGCATGTGTTTGGGATGCTCAGTTCACAGTTCTGGTATCCGGACACATCCGTTGGAGCTCTGCAGTATTCACAAGCTACATGCATACAAGTTGTTATGGTATTTGCTATGCTACACAATCTTATTCTGCAGTAACAGTTGCAGCAGGAACAGCATGGGGCAGGGCCACACAGCCCAATACCACTGCCAAGGCCTGTACAGGCACAGTGTGACTTGATGAAGGAACTACCTGAGCAGGGCACAGTCGGCGAAAGCCTGTGCACAGTATGACCTGCCCTTGGCAAAGAGGCAACACAAGGCATATGCACTGACACAGTAGGTACCCACGGATTTCCCCTCTATGACCTGCACACAGTACAATGGATGCCAAACATGACACTACCTGTGCTCGGCCATGTATAGGAGGTGCACTGTGTGCATCCAACATAGGCATCCCTCCAGCACCATCCTCAAGTCCATAACACACCCAGGGTATGTCTATTGACCTAACAAGTGGCAGTTGTATTAGAATGTGTATTTACCCATTGCTATGGTATGCATGTGAGCATACAAGTGACTGTGGTGGCCAAATGTTAGGGCAGCAGACAGTACACATCCATAGTGGCACCATGACCTCTGTAGCACATACGGGGGTCACAATGGTAGCCTGTAATACACAGGATGTCCTAACCCACTGCAGATTATGGGCTGACCATCATGTGTGTCCGTACAGCCCACACACATTCCATGCAGCTGGACAGATGTGGACCAATACAGACAAATGATATACGATGGCCTATGGATATGCCCAATGAATGACCCCAATCCCCTAAGACACACACAGACTACAGCAGGCCAGGCAGTTTGATGTAGGTTGTGTAAGCTAGGACGTCCAACACCACTGTGCTGGTATTTAACGCTGGGAACTGACGTACACTGGTATCCCTCCAACCAACAATTTAGGTTGGTCCACACACTGACATGGGGTACCCGGCATACCAGTACAGTAGCGGCAGATGTGTTCAACTGTTGGCTGTGTCCCCCCCCGTCAAACCTACACATGTGAGAGTCATGTGCACCACCCACAGTGCTGTGTAGGACTGTGGTTGTGGTTGGATGTCCCTCCCACGCTATGCAAATATGTAGCAACTGTCAATGCCACATGACCATTAGCTACCCTGCAGACACAACATGACACCTGTCTGTGTAGAACGGAGGGGTCAGCAACACAGTACTAACTACCTGGACATGTGACACATGCGATACAGTTGACCATACTTGGCATGCTCACACACATGACGGTATGACGGTAATGTCGGTCGACAACATGCGTAACAGTCATACTGGGCATGCTCACACACTGAAACACAGGACGGCCAGGCATGCATACACCAGTGGTCCGGGCATATCTGCCAGTACATTGCTATACTGTTGGATGACTGCGCTGTGTGTGGTCTATTGTCTGTACATATGCCATGGTCTATTGTTAATTCACATGAGCTATGTGCGCAGGGTACTACTACCAACACGTGAATAGGGCGGTTCTTTGTTTGCAGACAGACCGACACCTTTGGATACGGACTGGGTAAGGCACATTCCAGTAGGTGGGAGCAGTTGTGCATAGGTTTGCATAGTGTTAAGCACTGCTGACCTCTGGTCACAGCACCTTATACATGTTTAGACTCCACATTTCTTTGACAGTGCACTACTGGCATACTGGTAGACAAACACGCTTACAGCTGCTCGCTCACCGACATTTCCGCTTACATTTGTCACTCACGCTGGGTGTGTGTGATCCCTTGTGATGCGTATTACATCAGTCTACATGACTACAGTATCAGGTATGTGTAACCATTTTGCGACGGCAGGCGTTCGACTGTATGGACTTGGCGGCCTGTCCAGTGACGTAATCATATTATATGCATGTTCCTCATACGATCTGCTCCCATCTGCCTGATACATGGGAACTGATACTCTGCAATGCTGACATGTGACTTGAGTTTGTTAACGTAGCTGTCCACCGAGTCATGCTACCGCATACCTACTGCACATTGTCCACCTTTCAGATTGCACGACGGGAGACTGTAGGAGTGACACCTTTCCCACTTTGCATGGGACAGTCCCTCATTAGGCATATCTCATGTGACAATACCAGACCTCTCCACCAATTGGGGACACATTTCTACAGAATCAGGGACAGGTCAAGAAAACATCAGGGACACTTTTACAAAAGTAGTGCTATTAACTTGAAACATTGACAGAATAAAAGCATATGACTCAATACACATATTCTGAAGTAAAAGTAGTTTATAACTCTTAATTATTGTCATTAATCAGTAAGTGTGGTTCACCACCTTTCCTTCAACAGTCACTAATTTTAGGAGGGATTAAGAGGGACAGAGTTAAACTTTCAGTCAAACTCAGGGACTTACCTGAAATGCAGGTACAGTTGAGAGGTATGGACAATACTCTAGCCATTGCAAGTGTCCTGCTTAGGGGACATTCTCATGTTGTACGTGTCTGTACTGGTTGCTTGTTACAGGTCTTGTATACCTGACACGTTGATATGTCATATGTAGTAGCATAAGCAACTTTACTGCTGCTAGACTACGCTTTGATTTGTGCCGATATGTATATTTCTGTACTATGCATGGCTGTAGGTATGTTCTGTCCTGGTACGTCTGACATTTCTACAGAGCAGGTTCCAGTTTGGCCATTCAGAATGGTGGCAGCCCTATAGACCCTATATGTAGAGCTATCACATGTGTCAAGGCAACACATACCCACAGCCAGTAGTAAACGGACGACTTCCACAGTTTGCATACGTTAAGGTTATTCATGTAGCATTATAATTGATAATAATACTGTTTCCTATTACATGTAGCTGTTTTTGATACAACAAATTAATGTCTGACACCACTACACACACTATATAGCCTCCATTCCCAAACTCACAGGCCATGTGCCATAACTGTCATTTTGCAGGACACAACTGCCCAGACGGGTGTGTCCCTTGCAGGCATACGGGTGTTGAACCACTTCTATTATGCTATCATCTACCTAAGGTGGTCAGCAAATTATGCACTTTCCGTCAGTAGCAGAACTCACATACCAATGGGTGTGAATGAACACTGTATCAGGAACAATGCATAACACCCTGTGGGACACACTTAGACAACTGGTTCTATTAACCAGACACATTTACAGTCACAGAGCATATGTATTCATTCATGTTTGTCAAGGTACATGCTGTTTCTGACTCATACATGTTGTCATCTGTCATTACCTGTATTCCACCACCTGTTCACCTAATATCACTAGTTCTGGAAGTGTTTAGTTGGACTTTGTTACATTCTGATACATAACTATGGACGTCCATGCTAATCGGGTACACAGCACTGATTTGGTCTCTATGTATTCCCCCAATGGTTTACAGACTATCCAGTAGATGTGCTCTTCAGGTTTGGGAGGTGTAGGCGTATGCTATGCCCATATGGGAATATTAATGGCTTCCACTGGGCAGGCCTACTACATCTCTGCCAACTAGCACCTGCACACTTAAGCCCATTATTGCATACCCATGGTCCACCTACCTGGCACCCCTCTACAGCAGTCGTGACAAATACTTACTGTGAGCACAGCTGGTGTATGAGCACACCCCTACACATTACCCACTCTACCCGTCTCGGGACACATGTCATACATTTTGTCAACCCATGTATTATCACACTTGCACGTGTTTCCCTGCCCATTTGACTATTTCATTCATTTATAGATACAATGAATGTTATTCTGGACATCAGTTATAAATTCACTACAGGTATGCAATAGTCCTGTCAACAGATGTGACAGCTGGTTGGTGTACTTATGTGGACTCGTTTCTACAGTGACAGGGACAAGGCTATGACAACTCAGGGACAATTATGGACACTTCTACCATATTAGTACTATGAACTTGGAACGTGTTGACAGATTCGTAATACTACTACATTTCTGCAGTTAAATGCGTTTATTACTCTTCATTGTTGTAAGTAGTCATTCTCATTCAACACCTTTCCTCCAAAGGTCACTTGCTTTGTGAGTGGTTAAGAGGCTGGCCAGTTATTGTGCAAATGCTCTGACCATTGGTAGCATTGACATTGTCATATGTACAGGTTGGGATGTATTCTGGGGAATAGGGTTGCCACCTTTTCAAATGGCCAAGATGGGACATTTTCGGAACACACATCTGATTTTACAGGCCGACACATACCCACGGTCGGTACAAAGGATAGAACTTTATTTATTTGCCTACATAAAAGCCTATTGTTGTAGCAGTTTAGTTGCTTATTCTGTTTCTTGTAACATTTAGGTATTTTAGATACAGAAATAATTATTTTATGCAACTATTACATAACATATGGGACATAATTATGCCCTACAATTTTATTTTTTTTTTTATTTTTATTTAACATTTGTTGACCGGGAATGTCCGACTAGGTCCCACAGAGCCTGTTTTCAGCGGAGGCCCGGGGAGAAATGCTCCAGATGCATGTCTTTGGAATGTGGGAGGAAACCGGAGTACCCGGAGGAAACCCACGCGAACACAGGGAGAACATGCAAACTCCACACAGAAGGCACCCCAGCCGAGAATCGAACTGGAGGACCTCTTGCTGTGAGGCGACAATGTTAACCACTGCACCACTGTGCCGCCCATAATCTCAGGACATTTGCCTGTTTCTTGTATGAATTATGTTTATTCTATCCTGACGTGACTGCTTTAGGCAACTGCTACATGCAGTATGGTACATAGTTATTTCCTACAATCACAGAACACTTGGCATTCTATCATTGCTGGTCAGGTCACACCTACACACACATTACTTTTCCCTCACACAGTGGATCAGGGGGTATCCTGTTTACGTCAGTGCCTTCATCACCTATATACCATGTGCCACTATGCAAATGTGTGCAATATATTCTCTCGCTTATTCGTGTCTGGACATGTGCGTCATGGGCAGGTGTTTGATCCTGGGTAGTAGGTCCTGCATGACCATCTAGGGCTGGACAGTCTCATGCACCACTACTGCACATTCCAACTTGTATCCAGATATCTACAGGACTGGACAGCATGTCTTCATACCCATTCTAATGTTTACACAGGTTACTTATCCCATGAGGGATATCCCAAAAATTTAACAAGACCAAAACAAGACCAATAACGAACATTCTTCTGGCGTTATGAAAATGTGCTGGGGGTTTTACATGCAAGGGATACATAGTTTGCAATCCTGAAACTGCCTAGCGTGACACTACCTACTACATATTCAGGTATGGGGGCGGGTTGTGTGCTGTGGAGGGGATGCTGGGTATTCCATTATGCATCCAGATGTGTTGCATTTGATATGGCCAGTTCCATCAGGACCAATCTGTGGGTATGTGCCGGTGACATGTCTGTACATTTGTATCACACATTTTAATAGTCATATATTTGTGGGATTGTGTTCTACAGTATGGCCTGTCTGGTTGTATTGCAGATGTGTATACATGTTTTTGTGTTTGTTTCTGCTTCACCTGCTGCTCCCTCATACACCTCCAGTTCACCTATTCTGCATACGACACAGTGTCGCCTTGGAGGATTATACCATTACCCCCCCACAACACATATTCCTGACACTCCATCCATCACTGCTTTGGTTGATGGCCCATGACACGGTCAAGGTAACACATTGCATACCCTACATATGTCAGGTACCTGTATGGTTGTGTGGACTACCCTGCCATGTTTGACTTTCCACATGCTATACCTCACGTACATAGGTACACGCCCATACTTAACTTTCATGACATGATTGATATAGCCGGGTAATACCCATTCAACTGTGACACATCCTGACAAGTTCGGCTTGGACTGCTGATGTGCAGATTTTGGCCGACTGTTCTAATCATTGGTAGGATGCCACCTTTTCCTATGTCCAGGATGGGATATATTCCGGACACATATCCAAATGTACTGGACAACACGTACCCACAGTCAACACTACGGATAATACTGTTCCTTTCAGCCTACATGTTGCCTTATTGTTGTAGCAGTTTATATGCTCCTTCTGTTTCGTTTACATGCTTATTCTATTTCCTGTCACATTTGGTATGTGAAATACGGACATACCTATTGTATGTGACTACTGCATGCACTGTGGGATATAATTAAGTCATATGGTCGCTAGATATTTACATTTATCATGTTTTTTGTTATGGACATATCTGCCCAGCTGTGTACCCTCCCTCACAATATGGGTCAGCTGGTGACCCTGACCATTGGGCTGGACGTACCTATTGGCGGCGCGCTAACATATGATGCATTTCACTTCCACTTGGTATAACTATCTACAATGCATTGGACTACGGGCACATGGTTTTCAATGTCATTTGTTCGTGGGATAGGGACCCGTTATTCCCTACCGTGCATTTGTGTTTGCTTCTTCATTTTGTGTTCGCAGGAACTGTCTTGCATGCTTTGCATACGTTTCAGTATCCACGGACACTGACAGATGTGATTACTATTGCTTGCAAATTGTTATATGCAAGCATTTTAGGTTGCACGTCGACAGCTGACATTTCCATGCCTCCGTGCGGCGCTTCGACATGCCCTATGCACTCGCGCTCCTTTCCTATGCATGTGGTGTGGTGGCAGCATGCCTTCATTAATATGCATTTGGCACTACTGCGCCATCTTCACGCCGCACGGTCGGTGCAAGCCTAATGCCGGCCTTGCGCCGAGCTTCATGAATCCCAGGGCTAGTTAAAATCCAGGTTAAGTACACTTGATTTTTTTCTGCTGCAGTCTTACAGAATTAATTTTAGAAGGAATCTTATTATGGAGTCCCCCCACCTCAGTAGTTTTCCATCACCTTTTCACCTCTGTCTCAATTATATCTGCATGTTCCCATTTCCTTCTCTGAAATATTTTTATTTCCACCCATATTTCTTCTATTACTTGATTTCATGTGCCAAGCTATACAGCCTGTCATAGAAAAAAGTTGAATCATGGTCTGTTTAATACCCTCCCTCAACCACAGTCTCAGTGTCTCTCGTTACCTTCCACACTTGTGTTGTTTTTCTCTTTTCCTTCTGTCTCAGTGATGTTCTAAAACTTAAAACTGCACAGATAAGTTAAAGGAGGCTATCACTATCCTCAGTGTCATTTATGCTTCTGAAAGGAGATTTCTATTGAGTTATCTGTGCAATACTTCAGACCTCATTCGTAAAGAGCAGTGTATCTGGAGCAGACAATAAATGAATCTATCTCCATGTTAGGTAAAATTACTAAAACTAGTGGAAAGAAATGTACATCATCACCCTGATAAGACAACAAATGTTCTCTAACAGGATGTTAAAATACAGCCAGGTAATGTCCTGTAAAAAGCAAGACCACCAATTCACAGCGGCATATTAAGTTGCCATGAAGCCCTAACAAAAAAAAAAAAATGACCACCCTTTTTATGGTCTCTAAATGCAGTTTGCTTTTAACTAGTGTAAAATGATAAATAAGGGCATGTTTGAAAAACTCAACAAGCAATAGCAGTTACAAGGACTTGTTATTTTAATTAGAGATTGCTAAGAGTGGTTTAAAAAAGTTGCTTTAACTAGGTGAAAAAATAAACAAAGAAAAAATTCAATTGTGTATGTGACAGAGAGAGAGAGACAAAAAGAGAGGGAGAGAGCAAATCTCTCAACTTCTTTTCACAAGAACTTTGACCCAAAGAGTCTTTTCATCAACATGCATCACTTCAGCAATAAGAAGCACAAAACTATAATGTTTAGTTTTATTCACTAATTGTAATCCTCAGGTTAACCACACAAAATAAAGGATGCACTTTAGAGATGTTCTGCAAAGTTTGGGATATTTGGGGGTGTGGCAGTTTGCAGTGCTTTGTACTGTGTGATTTTTTTTCTATTCATTTTACAATGACATGTGAGGTGTATTTGGTCAAGAAAGTGTCTGCAATTGCTAGGCATACACTGTATGTGTGAGCGGGTGTGCATGTGGACATTAAATACTAATATCTCGGATGTAAAATACTTCCAACAGCAATTACATATGCTAAAGCAACTTTGAAACATTAGGAAGCGGAACTGTTTTACATCAAAAAATATAAAAATGTGTATGTATATATATACATATATATATATATATATATATATATATATATATATATATATATATATATACACACACACACACACATACTAATAAAAATGCAAATATGAAACAATTTAACAAATAGCTTCTTATCTAGGCACAATACTGTCCACCAGGCTGGGAGACGGGTGTTATTGGAGAAACAATGCCCTTCCTGGGATGTAAATGCCAAATGCTGCTGGGCAAGCATTATTTTCCTAATCTCACACACCCTGTTAGGCATAATTGCTTGTAAAGATGAATCACTTTAACACATGTCATCTACATGGACTATGAAAAAAAGTTATGGCTTTCAATTAAGCAATCCATGCATCTTACTACTTGTAAGAAATTGCTTAATGATTTTATAAATGATGAGAAATACGGACAGAAACTCAGGCTTCTAGAAGATTAGCAGAGTTTAAATGATGCAAAACAACTTCTACTGAAGCTTAAATCTAATTCCTGTCTAAAAGATATAAAAGGCATTTTTACTTAATTATATGATACACTTTTTTACAATGATAAATTATGATTGTTCTATCATTTCCATATGTATTCAAAATTACCTTTTGAGTGTGTTTGCTATACATGTTCAAGATTTGTCAGCTCCTATTACTACCTATTGTATTTTAAGAATTGTACGCCTAGACATTTCTTTGTCTCTCTAATGCCACTAATCGACTTCATATTCTAGACATGAGTGAGATTATCAGTTATTCATCTGTATTTTATAAACTTAGTTTACTATCCTTCATATCTCTTAATTCATACTGTTTTCATTTATTTTGACTTTCTCTGTATTGTCTCCCAGATTAAGGTATATTGTACTTCCGTTTTCAGGATTTAAACATTTACCTCATTCTCCAGCATGATTCTTATCTTTGCTTTTTACCATGGCACTACTGTTTCATTTTGCTGACTCACCATCTCCCCTGCTGTCTATGCCTTTGATATATCATTCTTTAAATTAAAACCTAGTATTTCACTCATATTCATTCCTTTATTTATTTATCTCTAAATTGCTAATATTTCTTGTCCCTGCTGCATCACAGACACATTCTCCCAAAGGATGAGAAGCAGGCTGAAAAAGTAATGGGGATCTCCTGCACTTAACTATAAACATGAAGTAAGCAATAGTTTCTATTGTGTTCCTGTCTAGGGATGCTGGATAAACACAGGGGTCTAGAATGATGAAGCTTCCTTCATGGACATTATAAATGAAAATTGTATTGGTTACTCAGACAAACATGATAGCCCAAACGATTCTTCCTCCTATAGCAAGAGCTTTAGAACTAAGAGTCATAATGATGTTGCACAAATATTTGGCAGAATGTTTCAATCCTTTTAAAGCTGATTTTTATGATAATTGTGTAATTATGCAAGTCAGTGTACAACATAAGCCCTTGTACTGTGATTTGTTAATATACTGTAATACTTTATACACAGCTTCTTATATTGTCATAATGCCATCATATGCATAGCCATACAAATATGCTATGATGCTGTATTAAAAATCCTTGCTTTACATCATAATGATCTTATCCGGGCTCTGGAAAGTATGTAATAAAATGTTAAACAGAAATTTGAATGATATTGCATTGCATTAACCAGTTAAATAGCATATTATGTACACAATACACATCACTGCATTTTTTCATGAATCATTATTCAATGTCTTACTAGGATTCTAGTATGCTCTATTAATAGTTTTGTATTGTATCATAATCATAGCATACAGAGTCTTATTAGGCTGTTAAGACTGCTTAGAGCATACAAAACCAAATAACAAGACAAAATGAGTACAGATTAAGCTAAGTTCTTATCTAACTATAAAATAATGGTGATGGTGTACAAAGTTAGTGTAGAGCATAATACAATTCATTAAGAAATGAAAAGAGAGGCTGTATAGGCATGTGCCAAGTTTGCCCACTTTGTATACATACCACCAGTCTTTATAAGGCCAATATGACATTTAGTCACAATGGAGCTAAAGGCTCTAACAAATTTAGAGTATGTGGGCCCAGAGTTATATTGAAGGTTACTAACAACTGGTAATATCTGCTTATATGCATTATCGTTACTGGCACAAGGGAAATGCTTAATACCCCTGAGACAAAAGATGCACAGTGTTCACTTACACAGATTAAAGCTCAAAACTGCATTTCTGTAAGACAGGGTCATGTTTGTCTCTGTATATTTAAGGGCAATAGGTTTCTCTCATATCTTCTTATGGGAATTAGTACTGAAATCATTAACTAGTAGCTTAGCAACCTTCTCAGTGCCCTTCACAGTAACACAAAGAAAAAAATTTAAATCAAGCAGCCACATTGTTTCTATCAATAAAAAAGAAGTAATGTTGTGTCATCATATAACCATAAAGACTGCAGTTTCATCTGTATTCACCTCTAGATATACTTGGCATATTCAGCAAGCTAGGTAGACAAAGTTAATCATTAGGATAATAGACAGTGTCTTATTTTGCCACAGTGATGTTAGACAGAATCTAGGAATTGTTAAGGTACCTATAAATAGATTCATAGGTTCCTTGGTAGATATTAGCCATGCAATCCAGGAAACTATTTAGAAGCCCAGCCTAAATTCTGAATTGCCCAAGAGCACTGTCTGGTTCAGTCACTTCATTAAGGTCACACATTAGGCAAAAGAAGGCTGAGGGATTCAAACCCTGCACCACAGAGAAACACCCATAGCCTTAGTTCTCTGATACTCCTAACAGCTCATAATAAAACTTTATGCAAAGCTTTGACTGATACCATGATGCTGTCCCAGTGGCTTAGCAGGATGTTATGATTCACTCTAAACAGCCTTGTGTTTGTATAAAGTTATTTATTGTTATACAGTGCCTGCTATACATTGCTTGGCTATGATTTAGAAATGCTCTGTAATCAGTTTTGCACTCTGTCAAAATGTGACAAACAGACTACTCAATGTCTAATAACACTACCTGGGGTATACCAAGCAAAACAGCTATATTTGTAAAAAAAAAGTGTAATCCACAGTGGGATATACACTACGTAAGCACTTCACACAGTTTGTACATTTACATCCACTCCTTATAAAGTATGTTTGAAGTCCATGATACTTACTCACAATTAGTGCAGTGGCCCATGATTCTATTCATCATTAACCTCAAGCGGCAGTTTTTGCCTATTGACTTTACCAATGAACTAAGGTGAATGTTTGCTGTCCAGTGATAATTGCTGTCAATGTTGATTCATAGTAGTCAGAATCATAATGTGTAGAAAACTGCAGTGAGCTGCCATAAGATGAACTGATTCTGATCTCCATACCATTACAAACATACTGAGCTCCTCTTCTTTCTTACAGAAATTCATTGTGGTAAACATTTGAAATGTTGAGGCCCATTAGAGTGAGTCCTGAAACATGGGGACTGAATCGCCAAAAAAGTGGACTTACATAAATACCAAGGCCGTTATGACCTTTTCCAGAGTATTGACTTTTCTACAAGGTATGGTGATCTTGAAGTTGATGTATATAAATTTAGGGGGAAGAGGAGCTCGCCTTCCACATCAGGGGGGCTTACTGTTTTTCTTTTAACATTGTGTTTAAAGGAGAAAGCAATGTTCAAGATTTACCCTTCTTCTGGATTTTAGGCATATCTAGTGTCAACATTTCTTCACAGATTTGTGGCAGGCTGCTAATAATTTAAGCCTGATTAATGTTCACTGGTGTGATTCAGCTATCACTCAAGTACTACCTTGGGGGTTCAATGTAAGTAGGTTATTGCCCCTAGCCACTTGTCTCAGATTACAAAGTTTGGGAGTCTGTGCTTCGCCCTGCACAGCAAGAACAGTTATCAAACTAATGAATAGGTAGGTAGTCATTGGTCTGCAAATTGCATCAGCATGCATGTGGAGAAAGCAAAGGGGGTGTAATCTGAAAAGATAAACATTTTACTATAAATTATCTGCTGGACCTCCTGCCAAACCTATTTTATTACTCCCCCTAACCTATACATTAAGTATTTTGGTTGCACTCCCTGTCAAACACAATATCCATGGTCTGCATACTCAGTATAATTAAAAGAATGCCTCACATCTCAGTTATGTTTCTGGCTGCTACTTAGTTAAATATGTTATTTCCTTGATGGCCATATATCTTTTTCCTTGATGGACATATATTTTTGTCTGTGTTCTGATCAAGCAGCAGAACTAAATGCACTGCCATGTAGCCTGTTAAACTGGATTGTTGTTCTGCGCAAGATGTTTTGTTTAATTAGTCACCTCCTCTCACCTTGGCACTTTTACTTCCTGCTGTCAGCTCATGCCATATGTATCTGTAAACAGTGACAGACAGTACTTATTTCATTTGATTTAGATCTCTGCAAGATGGCCAATATGTTAACAAAATGAGTGACAAGGGATAAGTGGCAACAATTTTAAGAAGAGACCTTACCATGACGCACATAATACTTCTGTCGTAAGGGCATGCTCTACACCACAAACCTGAATGATTTTGTAGTTATTTCATCAGTTTAGGCTGTTTATAAGTATACTCTTGCTTTCTGAAGTGCAGTGCAAAGCTGTAGCTGTTTTTTATCTTCTGACTTTCCTTGTACTTTGGTTCTTAATTGGCAATTAACTTTTATTGTTATTAAGGAGTATTTAAGTAGAGTATTGGAAAATTTTTATTGTTCTGAAGAAGACTTGGGTTACAAGATGAAAGCGTGCTTGACTACTGTTTTGGACTGCTGTAATAAACCAACTTTAATCTACTTTGGTGGTTGCTGCTACACTTTTACAGCCACTTTCCATACACTCCAATGGAGTGGAGAACTGAAATGCACCAGTTCAACAGCATTGCTAACTTCCCCCATATATTTGTTCATCTTTTCAGCTTTTCCCGGTTAGGGGTCACCACAGTGGAACTCCAGTCTGTTAATGATTGGCAGTAGATTTTTTTATGATGCCAAGTTGCCAGCCCGACACCCAACCTTCATCAAAGGCATGCCCATTCACGCATGTTTTTCGGAGGCCACTCGACCACGGGGAGGGCATGCAGACTCCACACAGAAGGCACTCCAGCCAAGAATCAAACAGAACCTTTTGCTGTGAGACAACAACACTACCGCTGTACCACCGCGGCTTCTGATAACTTCCCCCATATACTCATATGCTAACTTCCCCCATATACTCATTGAGGTAAATTGCACACACATACCAATCAAGACACTAATACATCCTGAAGTAGACCAATCCGTGAACAGAAAGATCTGGCCATCCCTGAGCTGCCATGTTGTATGTGCAGCAGATGGTAGCATAACAAATATCATGGTGACACACCCTGGAAATATCCATGATGCTGCCATTTGGAGCAAAAGTGGACTGAGAGCTGCATTTCAGCAAGGTGAAATACCTGAGGGATGGCTACTAGGAAAATACAGGAACACAGGTAGGATGTAAGCTAAATATATCCTTCCCAACAATATCCAAACTAACCAAATGTGTTTTTACTTCACACAACAGGTGACTGTGATTATCCACTTGACCCACGGCTAATGCCCCATACTATGAACCACCCAACCCTGCACAAGAGGCCTACAATAGATCAGCATGCAGCAACCAGAACCATCATAGAGCATGTGTTCAGTGTACTGAAGCCTAGGTTTATATGTCTGGACACATCCAGGGGTGTACTGCAATACACACCTGAGAATGCAGCACAGATGATAACAGTGTTTGCCATGCTACACGACATGCTGACTAGAGCACATGGCAGTCTTCTAGCTGCAGCTGTTGGTGAACTACCCCAAGATCACCAGATTTCTGAAGAGGACATCCTACAGGTATCAGAGGAGGTACAGCTGGACATAGTAGGCAGGCATAGGCAATGAAGGATGTGACCACAAGAGCAGGTCCAGGCAACATGGCAACATCTGACCTACAACCTGGAGTCATGACAAAGCCACATGTAGATGGGTATACAGATGTTCAGGTGCTGGCCCTACCACAGCAGGATGGAATGCATCTAATTGCAATGACCCACTAGATGTACACACTGAACATTAGACATAAGAACAAAATAATAATATATATCATTATGAAGATATACAAATCTGTCACAACAGGTATCATCAACTCAGGGCACAACTGACAAAGTTATGCATACAGACTCAAATTGTTGTATCAGTATAGCACACAATAATGAACACACATCAGTGCAACACATTCCTATTCCTCCGCTACAATAAGCTGCAAATGAGTAAACAATACAGGACTTAATGAAGAACTGTTAATATGAAAAGCAAAATTTATCACTGTACAGTATGAATAAAGTAATGTAATAAATTGAGTCAGCTATGGTTAGTAAAACTGTTGGACTCAAGTGGCATCAGACATGTCACCAAACACATATAGATGACATTATCATTATCCTACACAGCAATTATCACCACAGGGTGAGAATGACAACACAGGACAGAGTGGATCAACTGTCTGTTTTACTCTAATGCAGTCTATGGTTCCATGGTCTGCTCTGCCCCTACCAAATATGGAAACACTTGGAGCAGATTGCTCAACAGAGGAGACTGAGGGACTGACACCACTGTCTGGAGAGCATGACCACAACTTGACCATCTGGTCATGACTGCTGGGTCCACAGAAGCTAGACCAACAATGGAAGTGTGTGCATATTGGAGCACAGACACTGATGTCTGATGGGCAAGGCTGGCTTTGCTGAGAGGAGTCCTGCCTCTCCCATGTGCCAATTGGCTAAGCACAATCAGGGCATGCTGAACCCTGCTTGCACTATGGCACTACAGTAGTACTGTTAAGAGCCCAGGGATTCTACTGACCTTACCACAGATCACATACTTTCATTCTGAGCAGCCAATGATGCAATTACCTCATTGTGTCTGCCCTCCTGTCCTTCATGCATCACACCCAACTGGTGTGTAACATGATCTGTAGCAGGGCAAGTGTATATATGTCAGATCCATGATGTTGCTGAGAAGGTTCATTTGCCTGTGGGAATAGACAGACCCCCTCTCTCACCTGGCCATGCACACCATCTGCACGCCTACATCTTCTGTAACAGTCAATATAAATGTGTTGTGGGGAACTGTCAACATCAGGACCAGTCTCAACTTGGATCTGTTGTTCACAAGCCTCATCCTGCCCACCATCTGATGTCCTGTCATTGTCAGAATGGCTGGACAAGTTTCCCTCCACATCTGAGGCTAAAGCTATATCCATATGACTGTCACCATCTTGGTTGGACTGTATCACCATATCAGTGACCAGTGTGCTAGGCGTCATGCTACCATATTGACACACATCAGATTGCACATGTTGATCACTGGGCAGGCTAATGGAGGATACATATAGTTGATGTGCTAAAAGAAGAGATAGGTGACACAGATCAGGACAACATGCTTACATCACATGCTTGATAACATTAAAGACATATGACATATATATCTCACTGTAATGTTACAGATAATACTGACTTACAGTCAGGTCTTGTCTGTATATGGGTTATGGAATCTACTTAACAGGGAGTTGATAATTAGGTGACACAGCCAACATGCATGACATATGTGATGAAGCACATATCTGACACGTTCTCCTGGGAAGAGAGTGCGGTAGAAGAGAGATGCACTTCAACTATTGTAGGAAAAAATGCCAGCAATATTAATGACATCATTGCCAGCATGAACCATACGAGCAATGTTAAAACATACAGTAGGTATTATACAGACATACCACTTGTTTGTGCACTTAATGATGATGATGATGCAGTCTGCCCTGTGAATGGGTAGAAGGACACAGTATTAATGGAGGACAATAACAGGAATAACAGTGATGACATGTATGAAAGAATTTATGAAAGATAGGTAATAGCATACCACTGACTGACTCCCACTGTTGTGAGTTTATGAGTTGTACTGCAGATCCTGCAGTGATAAAGTAAAGAGAAATACAATACACTCATATATGCAAGCAACAAACTACTGACAGCATGACATATATGACACAGTAACAGGGCCTGTAGATACTCACAAGCCAGAAGTTGCACATGTTAGTGTGATATCCCTGAGTATAAAAACAGTGACATTAATGTCATCTATCACAGGTCTGCCACATATTGCAACTAACTATGAACCTGCTGTGGTAACATACCTGGTCTGTCTGTAGTTGCACCTGCATTACTTGGGCCCCCACTGGACGCAGCTGTAGTGTACAATGTTAGGGAAATATCAATATGACAGTAAACAGCAGTATCATGATATGAGACTGAGGCAATAACAGGTAGTGGTCACAGTAACACTGTATGGAGACACTCATCTGCCCTTTCTTGGTGTTGTCTAGACATAGATGGACTTGTGAATATTAAATCAGACAGCATTACACGTTTGTTGCATTGTTCTGCCTGTACTTCAGTCATATGGCTACATGTTATTATACTTACAGTCATCATCATCATCACCCTGTGTGGATCTGTGTGCACAGTTCATTTCTGCTGCAGTAAATTCAAAATAACACTACATGAATATGCATCCAACAACAATATTTGATGATTTATTCTATAGTCATCCATGTTATGCAAAGTAAGACATGTATGTTCAGCCTGGAAATCCTGCTTTTAACACACCCCTGGGGATGCATCAATCCACACACACCATGTGCAGCGAGGCAAGAAATATTGTGATCTCATTGGGTGGGGTCAATGGTGCACCACCACTAGTGGCAACCCCTGATCTGTCATACTGTCATAATTTGCTGGCTGCACAGAGGATCAGGTTAGAGCAGTGTTGTTGACAGACCTCATTGGATCTATTGTGACCTCCAACTGCATTAATCATGTTGGTGATGTTGGCTCACAATTCATTCCTCCATACAGTATTCCCTGCATGTCCAAGGAGTCCCTGTCTAAGTTGTCAGAGTATCTAGTATGATGTCATTTTCCTGTGGGAAGAAATTGTCACCCATATGTCTGTTTGCCATCTGAAAGGCAGTGATATGCACTTGTTCATATTCCTGATGCAGATGATTATGCGGATAGAGTATGTCACTATAAATAGTATGCAAAAGTCTGTGAAACAATGACTGTGGAAAATACTAATGTGACATATAAATAGTAACTCCAATGTCTGTATACATAGTTGAAATCAACATAACCTGTAATATCTGTAGAAACTATCTGTGGGATTAGAACCCCCACGCTACATATCTGCTGAATGGAAATCCAAAGACAACAGCATCATACTACAGAAGTTTGCATGTATTTCACATTCAAATACTACACAAATTGTCATTTAAATAACTAACAAAAAGAATTGGAAAACCTTAGTTGCCATTAGCAGGCCACTGAGAGTACAGATTATTTTTATATTGAGCCAGTAGTTTTAAGACTTGTGTTACGAACCATCAATGAATAAATATCTGTAACAGAAAAAGGATAGTACATACGTGTATTGACAGAATCCATAGGTTTCAGTACATACATCACAGAGTATATGGAGTTACCCACAAGACATATAAATGATTCATAAATACCTCTTTATGTACTATCACGTTGGCTATGTAAATCTGTCTATACAACGGCATATGGGAGATTAATGCATGTCCTCAATGCAGATGGCAACACCTATATGAACAAAGGCAAATCAGACAGAACTCCAGTAATTTACAAGCATTTGTCTTAAAGCACACAGTTTCAATAAGAATAACTCTAAATAGGCAGATTTGAGAATGACAAATGCCAACAGAGGTAATATTCCCCAAAACAGAAATGCTAGCAGGTGGCAATTTACTTTATCAGCTATCTATGACTCAGGTATCACTGAAAATGAGAGCCCGTAATGTGCACCCATCTTGAAGCATCATTTGCACCATACATAATTAATGAGGTTCATTAAAATTCCATGTTTTGCAATAACATTTGCACTCCTCTGTGTAACTTCTTGAAATTCAGCACATTACCAATACCAAGCTGTAACGAGAAGGTGCTCCAAACAAGTACCCGATAAGTATTGATAATGGGACTATGTGCAGCATGTGTCCATTATCTTCCTATGATCGACTAATAAAATAACATAACTGCCACTTTTAAATACTGATTCTCATACATTTACAGATCAGACTATTGCTCCCTGCTTATTGAGTGGGACCTCAGTGAACTTTTTTTCCATTAATACTGCGGTTTCCATTGGATAATCAAGATAGCTACTTCTAGGAGACTGCAATGTCTCCAGGTGCCCAGCTGGACCAAGAAGGAGACCACACAGATGCTGACCATTTATGCTGGAGTGGACCAGTGGATGACAGCCAGGCCAAGGAAATTGCCAATAATCAACATCTGGAACCGGATAGCAATGGGGCACTGGTGATGTATGGGGATCTACCAAACTGGATTGTAGATTTTCCACTGCTATAGTGAGCTGCATCAGAGTGATGCAGATGAGCTTTGTTGGAGGGTTGCCAAGGTGTGGCGACAGACAGTGTCATAATCTTACATAAAGCTGAACATTCCTACAGAATTTAGAGATACAGTGGATATAAAAAGTGTACACACCCCTGTCAAAATGCCAGGTTTTTGTGATATAGAAAAATTAGCCCATAATAAATCATTTCAAAACTTTTCCCACCTTTAATGTGACCTATAACCTGTTGAGGTTGAGGTCTCTGGAGTGTGTGGTGCGGAGGGATTTCTTTAGATGTAGCATTTCTAACAGAGCTGGGACAGACATGGCTTTGTAAGTCAAGCAGAGGTCACCTCTAAGTAGGCAATATGAGACAGAGAATAGTTGGAGTTTTTTTAGTCTGTCCATATAGGACAAATGTTTAAGGCCTAGGATCCTCTTTGTGAGGTACTTTTGCAGCCTCTCCAGTTGTTGCAAGTGTTTAGTGAGGTACATGCCAAATAGGGCATTGCACTCAATGATTGGCCTAATGAGGGAAGAGTAGAGGGAGACAATGACCCCTTTCTTCCTGGATGCAAAACCCTTAGTAATGAGATGTGCCACATAGAAGGACTTTCTGACCACAGTGGCAATGTGGTGGTCAAAAGAGAGGTTACTGTCAACCTGTGTTCCCAGAACTCTTACAATCCTTTCTGTTTTCAGTGGACTACCATCGATGTGGTAATTCATGGGAACTGGGTTTTTTCCAGAGGGGACAACTGACACATTTTTTGGCATTGAGCTTAAGGCCATGATTCTGACACCAGTCGTTGGTCTCAGTGAGGCCTTTCTATAGGATGTCAACATCACTTGGGGAGTTAATAATAGCTCCAAACTTGAAAGCATCTGCAAACTTTGTCAGCCAGAGTCCCTTCGTGTTAGCCTGGACTTCAGATAAGTAGATAATAAACAGGAGAGGGTCCAGGACTGAACCCTGTGGGACTCCACTAGTGACTGGTCAGCAGTCTGACTTGGAGTCAGCTGCTTTCACACTGTGGGTTCTACCTGTGACCCAGTTTGCAACCCACCTAGTGATACAGGGGTTGATGCCTAGCTTAGTGAGTTTTTCTATGATTCCTGACTGGGGAATGGTGTCAAAGGCCTTGGCCAGATCAAGGTACGCTGTATGAACCACCTTGCCTTCATCTACAGCTCTGGTGACTGATTCAAAGAGGTTGAACAAGTTGAGCAGGCATGATCTACCCTTCACAAAAACAAACTGTGTGGGATCCAGAGTTTGGAGAGTCCCTATATCCTTGTTTATTAGGTCCATGATGATGTTTCCATAGCTTTGCATATCAGACTCGTCAGGCTAATGGGGCGATAGTTCCCAGGGTCTGTAGTCGCTCCTCCTTTGTGGAGAGGGGATGACTGTAGCAGTGCGCCATTCAGTAGGGACAAAGCCTGAGGTGAGGCTGTGATTGAACAGGACACACAGGTGAGGTGCCATTTCATTCTGTAGTTTATGTAGAACACAGCCAGTGATATTGTCATGTCTCATAGAAGCTGTATTCTTGGCCTTGGACAGTGCTGTTTTAACCTGTGCAGCGGTAATACTGGGCGCCTGGCAAACTACTGGTATTGCGACTGGTCCCTTGGGGGGGGGGGAGGGGTAAAGTTGGCACTGAATCTGTCGGCCAGTATATTGGCAATATCTGTTGGCTTGGTATAGGAAGTACCATGGTACAGTAGCTCACAGCAAATCTGGATATTGCCATGAGGATTCTTTACATAACTATAGAAGGCCTTGCTTTTGTCTTTACTATCTGCTACAATTCTATTTTCATAGCTAGCTTTAGAGGATTTGATGAGGGATCTCAACTTTTTGTTGAGGCTGATAAGGGATTTTTTCCAGTCTTGGGACTTCACCTTATTCCGCATCAGTTTCCTCCTTCAGTTGTAGAGTTTGTTTATGACAGGTGACCACCAGATTGGCTTACTTTTTTTGGAGGAGAGCATCTTGGTTCAATTGGGTATGGCAAGATCCATGCATTTGTGTATGTGTTCATACAGTGAATTGGTGTATAATTCAGCAGTCATGCAACTGATCTCCATTTGCATGGGTGCCGTGAAGTTAGCCACCTCTGTTTTTAGGAGCCCAAAATTAGCTTTGGAGAAGTTTTTCATGGTGGTTACCCTTGCAGGAGGGGTGGGTGGGTGGGATGGATGTGGATTTCCAAGGTGATTAGTTTGTGGTCGGATCTAACCAAGGAGGAGTTGACTATTGGTGTAAAGCAACAGTGGCCCATGTCAGTAATGACTAGGTTGAGGATGTTGCTACCTGTAGTGGGGGTAAGAACTAGCTGGTCCAGGGCATTGGAATTAATGAATTCCAGGAAACATTGGGCAAGTGTATTGGTACATGAGTAGTTTTCCCAGCTAATGGAGGGGTAGTTGAAGTTGCCCAGTATGAGAGTGTGAGGTTGGACCTTAATATTCTCCAGGGTGCTTAGGAACATGGTGTGTGAGTCTTGAGATATGGTTGGGAACCAATGTTAGCTGCACTGAAGTATCTCAGATCCATTATGTTGGGCTACCAGTCTGGAGGTGTGTGCATCCTTTATGAATATGGAAACACCACCATCTTTGGAGCTTCGGTCGAAGTTCTGGGGCCGAAAGGTATGGAATGAGTTATACCCTGGTAGTGCAGGGGTGCTTTCTGCTGCCTTGAACCAAGTCTCTGTTATGGCACAAATGTCGATGTTCTCCATTTTAAGGAGAGCTTTGAGCGAGTGCATTTTGAGATTTAGATGTCTAACGTTGAGCAGCATGACCCTCAGATTGCATTTGTTTGTAGCTGTTAAGGTGGTACTTTGGTCTTTGGAACACCGCTAAGAAGCTCTTCTGGCAAGTAGCTCATCTGGTTAATTAAAAAAACATAATGATTGCTGTCCATATCAGTATGGGTTCTATTTTCATGTTGTTTATTTAATATTGTTTATAATATACATATAATTCACAACTTTGTAGATGTACATCTGTTTTCCAACATATAACAAAGTCATTTCACACATCCACTGTTCTCATGCATCACGGACACCTATAGCACCTAGACCACTGATGATGTTGCATTTTGCATTATCTGTTACAGTATGACAGTATCACCTACTGTAGCTGTACGTCTGAATAGTAACTTATAAATAACTTATTTACTTCATTCCTCTTAATAAAGTCAGTATTCTTACTGAAGTCCCATTTGTTTAAGCCAAGATGAATGTCTGTCCGACTGCTTACACGTAAGATTTCATTTATGTGTTGATAGCTATTATTTCTTTGGATTATAATGGCCAATAAGTGTTGGAAGTTTCAGTATTCATCCCTTATCCACAGGAAAATGAATTAATGCAAGCAGTACCTGTTTGTTAAGATAAAGCATGTGCTGCTTGTTAGCTTGGCCTGTAAGGAAACTGCCTAGTATATCAATGTTTATTTATTTATTTTATTTTATTATTTATTTTACATTTGTTAACCGGGATGGTCCGACAGGATACATGTCCTTTTTCAGCGGAGGCCCGGGGAGAAAACAGAAATATTTTGGCATGTTGTGGGTTCAACTCCACATAGAGGAAACGTATCATTAAATTGTTATCTTGGCTTATTTCATGCATACTCAAATATTCTTCTCTACACAACTGCTTCTTGATGTTAACTTTTATTTTGTGCATGGTTACGAATAACTGTTATTTTTGAATTCCTACGAATATGGTCATAATCAGTAACAGTCTGTTAGCATCAGCTGTTTAAGTGCAGGTTTCATAAAGCTTGCTGCAAACTGTTATATGTCTGAAAACGTTTTGTGCCATATTGTATTATTTTTAAATGTGCTATCAAGTGGGTTTTTTTGCCATTCATTATTAAAATAATTTCAGCAACCATTCCATCCTTATCTTTTGAGGGAGTCAGATGGTCAGAGTTACAGTTAAAATCCAGAACAGGGAGATACATTGATGTATGCGTTTGCTTTGTGATGTGCAGTTTGTCAAGGAGTATCTTTAAATGTAGTCCTCCACCATAAATTACTGTGACCCTGATGTACAGTATCTTTTATATGTGTGTTAACAGAAAGTCTGTGAAATGTGACACTGTCTCAATGTCTGTTGAATGAAGGTTTTCCTTTGCTGTTAATGGCTTTGACCACAACGATGAATGAATTAATTCTTGCTAAGTATTTAGCTACATTTATTTATTTTATTTATTTATTTATTGTTTGTTGACCGAGAAAGTCTGACTGGGCACAAGCCCTTTTTCAGTAGTGGGCCAGGGAAAAAAAAACGAAACAGAATAAAGATTGTTACAAATAAATTATACAATACATAAGCTCATAACGTAGAGATACTTTCAGGGAGTACAATATATAAATAGAGATATTCAAGAAAAGACAGAACAGATAACTATTCAAGAGAAGTGAACTTAGAGTAGGATGTAGTAGAGAAGTTCAAAAAGAAAGAGAAGGATAATGCACAGAGGAATAGACAGGGGACCTAGAGAGAGAGTGTGTAGGAGGGGAAAACAGATGGGAAAGAGAAACTCCTATCAGGCTGAATAAGTAAAGGTCAGCAATGTGGTGTAGTGAAGGAAAGCCTATAAAGATGGCAGGAAGTGTGCGTGTGTGTGTGGGGGGGGGGGGATCAGTCAGGTGTAAGGCAGGAGCAGAGCCAAGAAGTAGATAGGTAAGATTTTAGGAGAGACTTGAACTGTAGGTGTTTTTTTTTTTAATCCTAAGCCATGATCCATATTAAAGCCCATCTCCCATCCAGGTGATGTCATAACCCTAAGTCTTTTCACTGTATTCACAACACACACTTGTACTTAAGATGAATTAGCTAAGCAGGTAGGTGGTAAGGTTAAATTTAGATGTACACTAGAATTGCAGGCTTGAATTTCATGTCTTCCCCACTGTGTTCAAAGATATAAAAGCATGTGTGTGGCATTGCAAAATGTAGAAGCTGATTATCTGTTTATTGTTCTTTAGAAGTAAATATTCTCAAACCTGATCTGAGCAATATTCTCAAACATGAGCTGAGCAATGTATATTCCTTTTATTTGAGGACTGCATCATTTATATTTTCTCTTTTCTTTTTCAGGAAATGAAGACCAGAGCCAAAATAAAGTCCTGTGCATCAAGCGGATGCACAGGCTTGGGATCACTAAAGGGAGAGAGGTATGTTGCTTAATTTTAACATTTTGCTGACTGAAATGCATCTGATCCTTGTTACAGGCCTTAATTTTTTTTTACATTACCAAATATATTGTTTAGAATGGCTGAATATCTATTATGCATCAGTAAGGTAAGTGCAATAATTGCAGTAGATATGTGCTTAACAGTTTGATTCAAATCCAAATATGCTGAAATATCATTTAGCATCAAGCCATTCTTTCTGTAGATAGTTTTTGAAATGTAGGTCACAACCTATATGACAGTTGGCTTTATTTATCTGTCATACATTTTTAAGGTCAGTGTTTGACATACAAGTTCATAATGCTTTGATTGTTGCTTATTTCATATGGTTTGCAAACTTGGCTGTGTTTTCTAGTGACTGATTTGTTGTGTATACCTTGCCTATTCAGAAAATGAGTGTGTGTCTGCTATGCCAGTGTTTATGCTGTCATTTGCATACTGGCATGTGCTTCAGTTCAACATTAGTTTTGGATCTGTCTTCCACACCTTAGGTATTTTTGTTACTACGTATATGTGTGCAGATAGGCATTTATTTGCAACATTTCATAATCAGCAAACATCATCAGGATGTTTGCATTTTGCAGGCTATTAACTGTAGGTATGTCATGCATGCAGTTGTACACATGCAATACTGTTAGTACGACATGTGTAGATTCTCATGTCTCACAGGCTGTGATAACTGAACATTATAAGTATTTGTTACTGCTGTACTCATTATGTTGATGTGGGTTCAGGCAATTACCATACTGTGTGGCTCAGATGTTTGTCATATGGCTTGCCTATTTCCACAATATTGTCATCTCAAGAGTGCCTTTATTTTAACAATGTCATGTGATGGCTGCTCATATGACTGTTTATATGCTGAGACTACAATTTACATACGCACACAGACATATCAACTCAGGGAAGACATGCAAGGGAAAAAGAAAGGGAATAATGATATGTTGACAGATACTCAGATGAACAGTTTACTGAGGCAGACAAAATTATTAAACATTGCATGTCTCAATAATTATAATCCAGGCTTTTATTTTGTCAAAAATCAGTTATGTTAATGTGGCATGAGGCAGTGTCGGCCATAATTCCATTCAAATGCAAATATATGTCACATGAGCTTGCTTTGCATATGCTTGCCATGCTTCATAATGGATACTATTCAAATGTTCAGGTGATGTCATGATTCCCACTGGTATGTTGTGCTATGTATGCCATTGCACTGCCTTGATTGAACTGCTCACATTGGTGATGGATACATTCTCTCTAACAAGTTCTCTTATTGGACATGTCTATAGCTATAGATTAGGTGACATTAGGAGACATTCACTAGCTGCAATTGTGCTGATCACAATTGTGCTACTTGCTAATGTTTGCACCATTACAAACTGAACTCTGTTTTAAATAAGAACTTCAATATATGCTATTTCACCTTCAGTCTCATATTTGTGTTTGCTGAACTCACAAGTGGATGAGATGTTAATTAAGTATGTTAGATTGCATATAAGCACATCAGTTTCATTTTAAGGTCATCTATGATTTCCAAGTGAATGTGCAAGTGGGGAAAGGGGTTGTGGATGGATGGATGGTGCAGTGTGATAGACATTTGCTTTTCATTTCTGTCATGTTTTGCAATTCATCTTGACAGAGTATGGGACCCATGGACAATCTCAGATCAGGCAGAGATGATGTCCACATGCCAGGCCACTGCCAGAGTCATCTGATGATGACACTGATGATGAGGAAGCTGGACCTGCACCTGCTTGTGCCATCATGCCTGCTGTACCTTGCGGGAGATAACACCAGGGCCATATCAGAAATGATTATTGGGATGATATCGGGGAGGTCCTGAACAATGTGCTTCAAACACAGATGAGTGACATGATGGGAAACTTCTTCAAGGATATGGCATGAGATATGAGCAACTCATTCAGACAGATAGTCTGTAAGGTCATTCACGAGGCTCATCCCCATCAGCCTGGTCCTTCAGGTCCATAAGTATTGTCTGTATACTCCAATTGTGTTAAGCTACCAATATGCTGATTGCCATATAATTGATTGGACTGCATATGCACTGTTGTGCATGCATATCATGTAGCTGCCATGCTTATGTGTTATCATCATGTGACATTTAATTATGCTTCAATGTGCGCAGGACACACATTAACAACACATTACCCTTTTCTCCCATATTTCCGCTCTCTGTGCATAGTGTCAGTTAACCTGCAGCTAGTGCTGCAACAATTAGTTTATAAACATATGCTTTACTGAGGGAAACTGACAGACAACAAACGTTGTCAATAGCCCAGCATTACCACTGTGGTATGGTTTGTATTTGTGCATTGCCATATCATGTATATCAAACAGAAAGACATGTCATTTCCCATTTGCTTTGCATAACAGTTCTCATAATGTTTCACTGGCATAATGCGGTGGTGTGTGCCATGTGTTGTCAAGGCTGATAACATGAGAGGTCATATACAGGTATGTCATACCTATGGGGAGTCCTCCTTTTCTGACTGCATCGAATGTGAATGTAGCATTAATGTATACACTATGTTAACGATTATTTATTCTGTAACAGTACATCATGCCATGTTTGCTGTATGTTACATTTCCACATCTATTACTTATACATGTCTTTGCACATAGTTAGCTCCATACTGACACATAATAGCACCTTTTCCCTGTGAGCATTCACTGGCTTCTCATTGAGGTGCTGTAATAATGCTCACAGAAGTGTCCTCTGCTTAGTAATGAGCAGGGTGCTTGACCTACATCAGCAGTTGTTTATTCAACATTAGTCAACAAGATATACGACTAAATAAATTCAGCCCAGAAGATGAAGTCAGGCAAACGCATCCACCACAGCTCGGACACCAGGAATGATTTTTCTTTCCGTTTTATTTAACCACAAAACAATACACGAAGGTAAAACGAACTCCACAGAATAACTTTAGAAAAACAACTCTTGATACTGGTTAAGCGCTTTCATCTGCAACATGACAGACTTCCTCAGAACCTTCTGAGGAAGCCTGTCATGTTGCAGATGAAAGCACTTAACCAGTATCAAGAGTTGTTTTTCTAAAGTTATTCTGTGGAGTTCGTTTTACCTTCGTGTATTGTTTTGTGGTTAAATAAAACGGTAAGAAAGATCATTCCTGGTGTCCGAGCTGTGGTGGATGCGTTTGCCTGACTTCATCTTCTGGGCTGAATTTGTTTATTCAACATTGGCATGACAGGATATGTGTATGTGATTGAAATTCTTAGCTTGCTTATCTGTGCCTGTTGATGTTACATGATTGCACATCACTGTGTATTTGTGGACATTATCAATCAGTCTGCCCATGTAACATACATTTGCCATTTGCTTAAATGCATTTTGGGTTAGTTTAAACAGCATCCTGTGTGCTGTAAACATACATTTGCAATGTGTAAACTTACTTTGTTGTCCTGTTTTTCCCTGATATGGGCCCAGGTTGTCCACCTAACTTCCACATTCATATTTCTGTATTATATTTTGCAAATATGTTTGCCTTTGTTCCAATTATTGACCATTGTCATAAACTACATTGTTGACATTGTAAACATGTGACAAATGTATGGCCATTTTATGGATGCAGGACATCTGCACACAAGTTTCTGGCTACTGGTTGCAGTACATATTTGTTCTCATTATACTTGTATGCTAACTAGTGTATGTTGTTGAAATCCATGTACACAACCTGATATATTTTTTAAGTTGTAGTGTTAGATTTTTACAAATATTCTTACGTGTTGTTCTGTGTATGTGTATTAACATTGCTTTCAAGTACATTCCATTTAGATCACTGACTGTCATATATATATATATATATATATATATATATATATATATATATATATACCTATACCTACGTGTTGCCTTTGACATGGCACATGTGTGTCACATATATGAAAAAAAGACAATCCAAGCAGAAGCTTACAAATATTGATAGATATTACTTGTATCCCTCCATGATTTACACTTCATCTTCTGCTATTCCAAGGAACTCAATTACAGAATATTAAATGGAACAGTATGTTCATAAAAGTTATAATGGTGCTCTGGTGCTTTTACAGAGGCCATATGCTTTAGGTGTAGTCTTCAGTCACCATGGTTTAACAGGGATGTTAAGGCAGCCTTTTGGATACTCATCGTCTGTGAAACTCCACCTGGCCAGACTCCACCATATATCAGTGCTGATCTAGTACACAAACAAAAAACATAAAGCAGTCTCAGTAAACTGTTGCAGGCACTTACACGCACTCTGTGAAGAAATTTAATTTGTAACCACTGTACTGTCAAGATTTCTAGAAAGCAACTGAGGAAGAAATAAAAGACACAAATAGCCATCATAAGTCCCTCTAACAGATTCCATTTTTTACAACAAAAATAAATTAACATTTCATGAAACATCTATCTCCTGTAGGATCTCCTCTCCTTCTTAAAACTACCCCATTTTCCAGACAGTTTCCTTTTTCCTACTGGCTGAAGATTTCTTACTTCAAACAAAAGTGCAGAGAATCTCTTAATGTTACAGTGTACACAAGACCTCATCTTCTTTGCTTGACATTTTTCTGTTCCAGAAATAGCAAAGGCCTTAGAACTGGTTGTTGAAGGCTTCAGTAGGCAAAGAGTTTGTATTTGGTATCTGCTATCATTTCCAGTAAGCAGGGTTTATACGAATCTCCTTCACAAACCTCACAGTTCAAATATGTATATAAGGGCCATGAAGTCTAGATTTATAACCACAACTAGTGTTATTCACTGATTTCTCTATCATGTTGGAAGATTATAGTGCACATATATACTGTCTATTTTCATGTCAGTTGTGTAACCAGAAGAAAGTATTTCAACTCGTAAAGTGGGACAGAAATCAATCACAGTTTGTATTTCTAACAATTGAACCAGCCATGGCCTTGAGGGCATTAAACTGCAAGACAAATGCTTTTGCTCTGAAATGGGATTCACATATTCCCCTACCCATGTGATAGTTTTCTTAAAACAGACTCTTAAAACCTGCTGTTGAATAATTTCTTTCAGGTTACATACTTCTTTCAAACTACTAAAACCTATAGGCACCACTTGAATCAGGCAATACAAGCCTACACACAACGAAATGCATATTGGTGTGAAATTTTGTACCCTGAAAATGCTAATTAAAGGAAAGGAAAGGAAAACCTAGTAGTATTACAATTGCAATGTCCCCTCTCTCTCCCTCACTAATTCTGTCTCTAAGACATACTGCGAAAGTTAGTGCATCACTGAGATGGTCAGATACAGCCTCCTCTTGTTTTTCATTCCAAAATCACTTTATTAAATATAACTTTGTTGCCACCAATACTCATTCTATATCAAAAATCATTTTTATCTCCAGAAAACTGCAAATGCTCACAATGCATTATGTCACCTTTTTTCCATAACATGTAATATTTACCAAGGGTTATTAGCATTCTGCATTAGAAGCATTGCTGAATCACAGATGAATAGTTGGCAATAATATACAGAGTGACAAGCATGTATATTATTAATATACTTGAAGGAAAACATTCATGAATTAATCACATGTTCAAGAGTAAATAAAGCAATATACCTAACAATGGAAAAATATTTTCTTCCTAGTGTTTTACCAAAGAAATCCACAAAGGGGCAATATTTAATCATGATAAATATCTCCCTTCATTTTTTTTTTTCATCTTTCTGTGTGATAATTCAACTTGAACTTTCTTTGTGTTTTGTTACATATCAAGAGTTGTAATAACTATGATATAAGCTACAGCAGAGTTTTCTAAGGTGAAGATATGTCCAATGTGTTTACATTGAGCTACATTTCTCCATATAAAAGTGAGACTAGGGCTTCATTCATACCTTTATAAGAAGCTAATGCCTGCACCACATTGGCTATTTACTATATATGGTATTCTTTTATTGTTTCCTGAACAAATTATTTTAGTCATTCTTTTCATTGTATACTTTCTCAAACATTTCTGGAAGTACATAGTCTTGAGGATTATGTACATTTTTTTTTTATTTCATGTACTAGACATTTACCTGTCCCTGTCAGGTAATGAACAGTGACTGGCCCATGTCATCTTTGATTACAGATTGATTTTGAATTCTTCTCAAGATTTTCACTGCAGCCTTATCCATTAATCATTCTTAAATCACATGCATAATTTTGACTCCACATCTTCTGACAGTGCTTTTTTCATATAAAGAATATATGAAATGACTTCTGTCTTTTGTTCAAAATGTATAGGTATTTCCTTCTATATGATTTGAATTATAAAGATTAATGATAACATAGTTATGTAATGGCAGAGGTGTATTCCTCCACATCAATGCTATCAGGTGACAGCTTACCTTTGAAGCTAGCTGTAATTCAATGACTGCAGCTATGTGTGCTTGTAAGTACCATTTGCACTGTACATAATTCATGAGTTTTATTAGTTCAGTGTTTTAGAATTCCATTTGGGCATGTCCATGTAACTTCGAGAAATTCTATGCATTAACCAATAGCTCAACATAACAGGAAAGAGTTCTGTGTAACTATAGGTAATCAGAGCTATCTATGACACGTGGCTGATGCCCTGCAATAGTCTGATGCCGTCTTTTATGCAACAATTTCAAAATGTGATTTGGGTACATTTACTGGTCATATCACTGCTACCTGCTACCTGAGTGGGACCTCAGTTAGCACTCATCAGAAGGGTTTTTTAGTAATACTTTTATCTTCAACAGTGAAGATGTCGACTAAGAGCAGGCTTCAGTGTGTTCGGGTTCCGAGAAGAAGACCACCCAGATGCTCAGTGTCTAAGCTGGACATGAGCAGAGGATGCAAGTACACCCCAAGAACTTTGCAATGATAGAGATTTGGAACTGGATGGTGAGGGAGTACCACAGACAGACTGGAATTTATCAGACTGGCATGCAACTCCATCACTGATGATGAACTGCATTGGAGATAAGCTGAGGGTCTTCACTGGAGAGTCACAATTGTCTGACACCAGCCTGTGGATGCTTACAGCAAGTTTCATAATCCACACCTTAAGACCTACATTATAAAAATGTATTTTATAGCTGTAGTGATGAGTAATGCTATGTACTTAAATTATATACATACAACTGTGAATGATATGCCATAAATATTCCTATTTCAAGCAGAAATGAGCAGTTATGTCAATTAGTTCAACTGGTTAAGTAATGAGACAAAGTGAATGATGATCTTCCATGTGTGGATTTAAAGCCTATTGTATGTCATTTTACAAATCTTGGTGTTTATTTAGATAATATTCAATACAAATATAAATCCTTTCATTGTTTGCAACTATGCAGTACAGATTTTTTAAATATGTTGAACAGCCACGTTTCACTGATGCCTATAGTGTTTAGGCCTTAGATGACTGTGCATTTCTCTGTTATCCCTAATGGGTAAACTAGCATTGCTCAGTATACTTCTGTATGTGTGAATGCTAAGTAATACATACATACATGCGGTATCAGTCAATTAAACACTGAGGCACACTGCTGCAATACGATGGATTCTGTTGTATACCATGAAAACAATGCTGCATGGTAGAAGGTGTTGTATTCTCTCTTTCAGCTCAACCTGCTAAGCTCTAGGGCAATGTGAATGTTTCATGGATACATCTGGGTTTGAATCCTGGTATGGGGTGTTTAGTGGCATTGATTTATGTATTAAGCAGGTATGCGAGGTAATTGTTTGTTAAGTTATGCAGTATAGCTTTTTACACATGTACTAAGTACTTGGTGCAGTAATGGATGTAGGGCTTAGATCATGGCTAATTATGCATGTCTTCATTATCTGCAAGATTCTAGAAACATCCTTTAGTAATGCTATATAATAGGAGTGATTTTTCTGTCTCTTAGCTTAATTTATTAAGCAATAGTCCAATATGAATGTCTCAGTCATAAATGTGGGTTTGTATCATTGATGTTATTTTCAAAGTTAAAGTCAAAGTGAACTTTATTGTCATTCAGACTTCACAAAACAGTGAAAACTGAACAAAATGTCATGTCTCTCGACTCAACGTACAAAACTTTACAAGAAGCATTACAACAGACATTACTACATCACAGCAAACCATTACAGATGTAACACCCAAAACATTTTAAGAATCTAAAACAGTACACTATTGCACAGAATTCCAACAGTTAGTAATATTGAATAAGAAGGCTAGTTTCATATCAGTTAGTTTATTGCACTAAAATATGAGTTCTCATCGACGTAGATATCTGCTACATCTGATGGCTATCATCATGCATGCTGTTAATAGAGATGAATAGTCCGATGGCTTGTGGAAAGAAGTTCTTACTGAATCTGTTAGTTTTGCACCCCATACAATAGCATTTGCCAGATGATAGTAAGGATAACAGTCCATGGGTGGTGTGAGTGAAGTCCTTGACTATTTTAGTGGCTCTGCTGAGACTTTGAGACAAGTATAGGTCCTGAATAGATAGAAGAGTGGTCCTAATAATTTTCTCAGCTACTTTCACCACCCTTTGGAGAGACTTCTCATCTGAAGCAGAGCAGTTTCCATAGCATACTGAAAGACTGTTTGACAAGATGCTTTCTATAGTGCCTCTGTAGAGGGCTGTGAGAACAGGAGGTGGAATGTTTGTTCTTCTCATTCTTCACAGAAAATGGAGACACTGTTGTACCAATATATCAATATCAAATATTTTGATATATCAATAATGACTATTTAAGAATAGATATGGCAGATATGTGCTTGTTCAGCTATGCAGTATAGCTTTTTTAAACATCTGGTATGATTAAGGCGCACCAACACCTATTGCACTTACTTACAGATGAGTACAAATATCTCTATTACCTTCAAAGATTCTGGAAACATCCCAGATCTTTCACTATTGCTGTATGTGTATCACATTGCCGGCGCATATACATTTTTCTAATGAATGTTTAAAGACACAATATAATCCATTGTGTTTACACTCTGACTACTTTCCTAACTAAATGAAATGGCGATGTATGTTCCAACAGTGGTGAGCATATCTTTTTGTCTATATATGTCTGTCGAGTGCATACTCATGTTCTATTGCAATGTCTGAGACTCTGGATTCTGCACTGTTACAGCTTTTTGTTAGTGCTGTGATCAGTGTGCTGACATGCAGTCAGGATCGCATGGTGTTGTACCTCCAAGGCACAGCACATGTTTGAAGTTGACCTTTTATTTTGCTGGTCCTGTTATTTATGATCAAAAATCCATTTTTGAACCTTCCCTGCAAAGTCATCAAGTTCAGTTATTTAATCTACATAAATCCATGTGCCCACAGCCAAGATGGATTAGCTAGACAGATAAGTGTCAGGGTTGGAATGCAAACTTAGATGAGAACTGTAGGTCCATATCTATGGTTCTCCAGTTTGTATACATTACTCTCATGTATAAAGTATTGATAGTGATGCAACAATAACTGATTGTGCAAAATATGGACTTGCAAGTCATGTCAAGGCAATAGCACATGTGAAGCTCAGTATTTCTCACTATTAATTTTACATAATGAGCAATATATTTGGCTGACAGAATTCTTCCTTCCAGTAATACTTCTTTTTTTCCTTTTTCCAGGTGATGGGGAAAGAACCAGTAATGATGCACAGGTTGAAGGAGCAGCTGAGGGAAACAGCTATGTCTTCTAACTGTAAGCATTAGTTTCTCCAGAAGTGATCAGAACATTGTTAAAAAGCAGCTTTTGTATGTAGAATCAGGCATACTAAAATTAATGCAAGACTACCCATAATGCATCTGCAAGTTTACTGCAAAATAATCATTGATTTAATGTGAACAGTGTTATAGATTTAATTCAAAATTTCACATTTTATTTATAAGCAGGGTATGTTTGAGAAAATGATATGTGTAAATGTCATAGTGCTTTTTTTTTTTACTGTTGAATATCTATGTTGATTTGAAAAGTTGATGTGCAGTACTTGTATGTTTTTATATAACCTGCTTTATCTGTTACAGGATAGGTGTGTTTTGTTGCAAATTTTGTAATGAGGTTGGCAGATAATGTCTGGCGTGTATTTCAATTCAGTGTATCATACACTGTTGTAGTAAACAGCTGTGATGGGTTGATAAGACAAATTTGATCTCCTTTTTCTGCAATTATTGTGTACAGGTATGTATTTCAGTTCAACATGTCATGCACTATTATAGTGAATAGCTGTGATGGATTGGTATTATAATTTTTCTCTCCTTTTTCTACAGTTGTTACATACAAGCCCAATCCTGTTATTAGTTTTAATATCTGCCTGATCAAGTATGTAGATAAGAATAATTACAAATGCAGGTACTAACAGTTAAGCAGTACTTGATGAACACTGAGCCAAACTAAATTAGTAGCTATCACATGCTGTCAGTGAGTTTATAATAAGTTTTTTTAAAGTGTTGTACTGCATTCCAATAATCTGATGTGATGTCAGCCATTAACCATGTAGCATTGCTCCTCTCATTTGCATATAGCTATTACATGTTTCCACTATTAAGAAACATCTGAAATTAATGTTATAAGGTATTTCTCAAGAGTTTTATATTTATATTTGAAGACGTTATTCAGAATGCTGCGTTATAGAATGTAGAAACATGGCAGTCTGCTGTAATACTTTTTCTTGCATATTAATGGCTGTTTCATACATGGGTATATAACATTGTTTTCTTAGACAGACTATGTACTGCATGACATGTAATATAGGAGTAAAGTAGCAACATCATATGTTGGACATAGTGGCCCATACACGACTTTTTTTGATATCATCAATAAAAATTGATAATAAGACATTAGGAATGTTGCATGATCTTGACTGCATACCTGCTACCCTCAGTTATTTAGTTATTTATATTATACAGAATGCAAAGACATTTTATGGGCCATATTGTCTGACAAATATGTTTAAATGACACCTTCAGCAAACATGTTATAGTTACAGTGCCATACATTTTTATCATCTCACCAGAATAAAATGTATCACCTTTCACATTATGGCCATTGGATAGTAACATCTGCCAAGACAAGAATAGAGAGGGGGAACAGACAAGGGTGCCCAGTATCTCCTTTTCATACTCATGATCAAGAAACTGGCAATGGAAGTTAGACGCAATTTGGTAATGTCTGAGGAAAATTAGGGGATACAATCTCAGTGTGTATTATTTGTAGATGACTGCATGTTAATCTCAAATGATGTGGTTGCAGCAATGGTAACTCTAAGAGAGGCATTCAAGAAGTTTAAAGAAGTGACAGGACTCAGTTGAATCAACAAAAAGACAGTGGTAGTAAGATTTTCTTTTTGTTCCCTCGCTGTCATACTGACAGCTGTCCTAATGCCACAAATCCTTCTCTGAGTCTATTAGCACTTTAATCTGCCCCTGGTCATTGCCAAATTTCAAGCCAGGGCCAGTGAGGATCTTGAGGGTGTCCTGGTGGGTGGTGCTATCTATCTTGAAAGGTAGGGTCGTTTTATGATCTATCTGAGCTATCACCCCATCTTCTATGTTTGTTGACCTCATCTAAGGGCTACTCCCTTTATTGTACCATGCCTCCCCTTAGGAAGTATCATCAGCAAATACCCTCCCATCTGAGATTGGCCTGCCCATTCCTCCCTGCTATTGACGCCCAGGACACTATTTCAACCTTGGTCATCTGGGCTATAATTAGGGCTATACCCTTCTACACTATGATGCTGACTGGTAGTAAAGTTACAAAAAGTAAAAGGGAAAGGGGGAACTGGTGAACTAAAAGAAGCAGAGTTTCCCAAGTACCTAGGACCCTATGTTGGGAACATGATGAGAGAAAACTAGCAAAAAGGTAAGGGATACCCTCCTCCACCATTGCAACATACAAATAGGCCCTAGAGACAAAGGGCTACAAAAATACAAAAAGACATAGATGACTGGGTCATAAAGCTAATGGGAAAAGAGTGAACAGGACAAAAATGAGATTGAATAGGAAAAGGGGAATGGGGTCTGGAGGACCCACATATTCCAACACATGCAATGGCATGTAACATCATTCACTGCATAGAAACAGATGAGAAGGAGGTTTAGCAAAACAGAGGAGAGGAGAGGAAGATAAAGAGAAGCATACTGAAGGACAAGAATAAAGCAACACTAAAGGAACTGAGATGCATGAAATGGAAATAAGAGAACCTCAAAAAGCTATGGGAACAGGAGGATGGGGACAAAGATAGGGAAGAAAAGTTTAGAGATCTGCAGGAGAAGTGGAATAACTCAAGATTTGATAGGCAGAGAATGATTTAAAGCAGTGGAGGAGTTAATACATAATGCCAGACCAAACAGTGGCACTACGTTTTAGAACGGAAGACATGGAAAAGGAATACAGAAAGGACAACAGGAGAAAGGAGCAGGCAGGAAATGAGGGCAAAGGGAGAAAACACCTAGAGGTAATGAACAGGTTGGGGAAGCAAAGTACCAAGATGATCTATGAAGCATTTAGAGAAAGAAGAGACTATTTTAATGGACAGAGAATAAGAAAGAATTGAGTACGGAGGAGTAGGACTCTGGCAAAATACAATTCAGGCAGTGAGGCACATGTAGGAAGTTTATGGAGCACTAGAATACTGAATAGATGGTTTCTAACTCCCATGAGATTGGTAAAGCAAAGCAGAAAAGAGGATAGTAGGTGCTGCTGGTGTTAGGAGGGAGAGGGAGGAATGATGCACATATTCCAGGACTGTGGGTGGGTACAAGAAATCTGGAAGCAGGTACAGATGATTTGAAGAGGCATATTTAAAAAGGAAGCATAGCATACATGAAAATTCTTTCTATGGGGCATAATGAAAGAGGGCAGGATCTGGAAAGAAAAAGAAATGAACATTATCAGTTAAAGCCATCAACACTCAAAACTGGAAGAGAAAAAAAAATGATACAGGAGCAAGAATTACACAAAGGTTCTTGGACATGAGGAGAAAATGGCAGAAACTGACTAGAACGAGGAAAGTAAGGGAGGTAAAATGAAAATGCAATGGAAACAGGTAATAAAATATTGCAAGGGTGAATATCATGCCAGGAGGAAGCAAAGGGTGAACCCAAAAGGAAAATGGGGGGTGCTAGTAATATGGTAGAAAATGAGATAGCCAATCACTGATAAGACATGGTTCACTATTCATTAGGACTAAAAGTGAATGTAGTATACTGTATAGCATTTACTTAAATTATCAAATGAACATCTGTTCTATGCTAGACCTGATGGTAAAAGTTCACCATGCATGAAGATTGCACTACAGAGGTGATATGGAAATGTACTTTCTGCAATAAAGTTAAATCTTAGTAGCCTAGCAGTCAAACTAGAGCAAAAGAAGGAGGAAATCTGGTAATTATATTTAATATATTTACCAGACAGTGAGAGAGAGAGAGGATTATTTATTTATTTATTTTCAGCTTGATGATCAGGGAGGTCCACTGGGCTCAGGGAGCCCGTTTTCAGTGGAGGCCTGGGGAGAAAAGCTCCACATTACATAGTTTAGTTACAAAAAATGTCTGCATTACATATTTTAGTTACAGGTACACTTGTAGTAAAGAAGACACAATTACAATTTAATTTCATGCAAGAGAAACAGGCATAAAATCTTTGGTTACATGGTACAATTTTGTTATTTACAATATGTACATTTATGTTAGGTTAGCTTGAAGTCAGAGTTGGTCAGGAGTTTAAGGGGTGGAATGATTATTAGGTAACGGGGGGAGAGTGCAGTTGCATTTCCTGTTAGAGGAACGATAGGAATGTTGCTGAGTTGTAAAGTTTTCAAAGTTTTCGCAAGTCCTTAGAGAATAAGGGAGAGAATTCCATTTTTTAGCTAAGGAAAAGGATAGCAGAAGCTGGCCAGCAGGACGATTGGGTTTGTGGACAGAGATTAGGTTTTGGTGAGCAGATCTGAGAGTTCTGTGAGGGGTATAAGGTTGAAGGATGTTGGTTACTGCAGGGCACTTAGTAGGTTGAAACATTAGTTTGTGGGCTGTGGTGATTTGGAGATAATTTAGATGGTTGGTGAGTTTAAGCCAATTTAACAAAAAAAAAGGGAAGTACAATGATGGAAGGAGAATTTGTCTTTGGTTGCAAACTTGAAAATCTTATTATAACAGACTTCCAATTTGGAGGAGATAGAGATAGATAAGTTTGATAGTAGAGGAGCACCATTCATTAGTGAGGGGATTAGATAGGTAGTGGCTAGAGATTGGCAGAAGGAGAGAGGAAGTGGATGTTTCTGTATAGCAAACCAAGTTTTATATGGGTTTTCTTAATGTTTTGCTGGATGTGAGCATCAAATTTTAGGTGTTCATCAATAGTAACTCCAAGGGTACAACCTCTATAGTAGAGTTGTTTTGGCTACTGATTTGGAATGAGTTTTTATCAATAGGGAAAGATTTTGGGGGAGAGAATAGAAGTATTTTGGATTTGTTGGTATTTAGCAAGAGGTGGTTTTGGAGCATCCAATTTTCAGTGGTGGAGAAAGCAGTTTGTGTCACTGTTTGGATCTCTGAAAGGTTAGAGGCACAGCAGATTAAAGTAGAATCATCTGCATATTCTACACTTTTGGCATTGGGAAAGGCTTTATGAAAGTTGTTAATAAAGATGTTGAATAGCATTGGACCAAGTATGGATCCCTGGGGTACCCCAGTGGGGGTAGGAAGGAAGGTAGACATGCCTTTCCCCCATTTTACAGCTTGAAACCTGTCTGAAAGGTAGCTGGAGAACCAAGATAAGGTATTCTGGAAGAGACTAAGATTACAAAGATGGTTTAGGAGATTGGTATGGGAGATGGTATGGAATGCTTTGGACAGATCCAGAAGAACTGCTGATACTATTTTTCCAGAGTCAAGGGCAAGATTTATTGTGTGTAAGAAGGAGAGAAGGGCAGTGTTGGTACTATGGCCAGGTCAGAAGCCATGTTTGGTAGGAGTGATTAGTTGGTGATTGGCTAGGAATGGCATAAGCTAAAGGTGGATGCATTTTTCTAGGAGTTTAGAGATTGGGGAGAGGATGGCTATGGGGTGCAAGTTTGAGATGTTATTGTTTTTGCCTCCTTTATGGAGAGGTATAATATAGGCAGCACACCATAATTTGGGCGCATAACATTCCATGGCTCTGTTGATCAAGATGCTAATGGGGAGAGCGATACCATCTGCGGCTATTTTTAGGAAGGAGGATGGGATATTGTCAGGGGCAATGGAGCATGGTTTTAGTTTAGATAGTATTTTTTTTATGTGAGAGGTTGAGATGAGTTTAAGCTCAAATATAGGTGGAAGATGTGTGGGGGGATGAGGAAGATTGGATAGTTTGAAGGGAAGGGTTATTGTTGGGGAAGGTCTTGGTCAGTTCTGCTATGGAGTTGGTGAAGATGAAATTGAATAGAGAGGCTATTTCAGGATCAGATTTGCTGGTGTCAGGGCAGGGGTTGCTGTTGGTACCTGGGTTAAGAAGAGAATTAATGGCATTCCAGAACTGTTTGGGGTTTTTTGATTGGTTAGACTGAAGTTTGATATAGTAAGACTTTTTGTCTCTAATGACTTGTTTTTTAGCAAGGTTGAGTAGTTGTTTCTATTTAAGTACAATTTCAGGCTGCTTGTATTGATGGTATGCTTTCCAGGTTTTATCTCTTTGTAGCATACGTTTTTTGGTGTCTTTGGTTAGCCATGGGGTGGTCTTGGTTTTTACTCTTTTTGTTTTTATTGGAGCTAGAGAGTTTAGGACATTTAAGAAGGTTGAGTTGAAAAATTCTACAGCATTGTCCAGTGGAAAAGTTTTTAGGAGGTTCCAGTTAGTTTGTTTTAGGGAGTCAGAGAAAGTAGTGGTGTTAAGGTTTGTGAGGTTATGTGTGTGAATATACTGGTGTAGGTGAGGAGAGGAGAGGGTAGCTTGGTGGGTGAAAGCTGGGAAGTGGTCTCCTGTAGGGTCAGGTGTTATGCCAGATTTTATGACTTTATTAGGATGAGATACTAGGATCCAATTTAGTGTGGTACCTGGGGGGGTTGTTTTGTTATGCCTGGTGAGGGAGTTAGTTAGTTGGGTGTAATTAAATAGACTGATGGATATGGTGGGATTAGGGTTACTGATTTTATTCCAATCGATATTTACATCTGCAAGTATGTAGGTTTCTAGCTTAATATTGGTAGAGGTCCAGAGGAGAATTTCCTCAAGAGTAGTGGTGTTATTACCAGGGGGGATGTAGATGGAAATTACATAAATGCTTTTGTGGATATTTATTTTTAGTAGGCCTATTACTAGTTCTGCATTGCTGAATGGAGGGATAGGATTGTGATAGGGAGTCATGGATAGCTGGTTAGAGTAGATTAAGGCTACCTCACCACCTTTTCTGTTTAAGCGGTCATGTCTGAGGGATTGGAATTCAGGGGGAAGGATTTTGGAGTCACTAATATGTGGTTTTAGCCAGGTTTCTGAGATGGCTACAATGTCAGGTAGGTTGTGGTTTAGCCAAGCGTGAAAGAGGGCTACATTATTTTTTAAATTGTGGGCATTGATGGTGAGGAATTTGAGGTATTTATGGATGGTTTTATTGCTAGTGACAGGGAGAATGGGACTAGAGGCAGTATTTGGTCCAGGATTTGGGTGTATGTCCCCTGCTAAGCAGAGGTAGCTGAGGAAGGGTAGAAGTGTTTTTGATTTGGACTTTTGTTAGTTGTGGAAAGTAGGGTATTAATTTAGGTTTGCAGTATTTAATTGAGGAGGGGGGGGTTATTCTGAAGTAGTGAAGTGGGTTGGGTTGAACTAGACAGGCAGATATGTTGTGGAAGTGTATTTTAGTGGTAAGAGGAAGGAGGTGGGGAGTGGTGAGGTAGGATAGGAAAGAGGGGTGGAGTTGGTTATAGGTGTAGGAGGTAGTGTGGTATAAAGGAATGAAAAGGTTTTGGGCAGGAATTAAAAGATTTTGGGCAGGAGAAAGGAAGCTGTTATTGTGAGATATTTTCATCTTCTTAATCAAACTAGTATATTTGTTATCCAAGTCATGGTGAAAAAATGAAACAGTGAAGGAAATAGACAAAGAGGGATACATTCCCCTAGTATAAGTATGTATAAGAAATGGTACAATAGGATGATGGAAGTCTGAGTCCCAACATTATAATTCACCCCCGCCAATGTTAACCATGCAGTGGTCAGATTCATCATGGCAGACAAGGCTACTGTGTGACTACAGAAAGGTAGACTATGTTAAACTAATGAAACTTTTTGAGATGGAAATGGGAGACTGACCAACAAGTATGGGGAACAACAAAGAGCTTGTAGATAAAAATAAAGAGAAGCCTAAAACAGACAATGAAAACTGTATAAGAAAAAAAGAGCACTTAGGAGAATAAAGGGGGTATTGTTCTGTGTGGGCTGATTAATTACACTAGCTATTCAAAATAGTGGCCATTTCTTAAGTTGAAGAAAAGAGGAGGAGAATAGACAGCATAATTCTCAACTGTCCAGGTTTTTACAGAATGTCCAGATTTCCGCTTCATATTTTTGGTCAGTTCTTCATGAAATTTGTGGTTTTCTGGCAGTTCACTGAAAATTAAAGTAAGTAAAGAATGACATAAATTTGAGTTTCAAACTTCTTATCCTTCAGAAACGTGTGCTGTGACTCAGTTAATTGATAGCATCTAGTTTAATTTCTTTCCTGGGTTAACTGCATTAATTTCTAAGTTATACAATAATGTTTGTGCTTATGGTAAAATAGGTTCTTTTCTTTCTAATTCCTTTAAATTACAAAAAAGTACAAAACAAGGCCTTCCATTATCACCTTTACCATTTGCATTAGCTATAGAACCCTTCACTAATATTATTAGATCCAGTAAGTACAATAATGGTATCAAAATAGAAGATTTCAAACTAAAGATTCAACACTTTGCTGATGATATTGTACTAATAATAGAAGATATGGAAAATTCATTAGAACATATAATTAGTGTTATGAGTCAGTTTGAAGAAATGTTGAACTTTAGATTTAATCAATAAAACAAGTACATTATTAATTAATAAAAAAAAATAAAAAAACAGACAAAAAATATTATAACTTCAGTTGGAATAGCAATCAAATGAAGTACCTTGGTATAACCATTATGTCTATAGTAAAGAAATAATACAAACAAACTTTCAACAGGTTGTTGATAAAATTTTTAAGTTTAGTCACAACTTTGAACAGATTCTTCTTTACCATGGAGGAACCAAGTAATGCTTATTAAGATGTTAATTCTTCCTAAAATATTATTTGTTCTATGATCTTTAGTATTATCTCCACCAAAGAATTGATGAAAAAGATACATAATGTTCTACTTAAATTTTTTTGGCATCCTTATAAACTAAGAGTTTCCTTTGATGGCACAGAAAAGGCTGGGATAATGGTGGAATAGGATTTCCTGATATTCAATTGTATGCTACATCAACAATTGTAAAAGTTATAGCACTGGGGATAAATCCATCCTATGATTCAAAATGGAAACAACTACATCAAGAACTATTACTAGTAAATAATAAATATATCACAACCAGTCATAAACAAATAGCCCGTAATAGTTTTGTCTGGTTATTAAAAGATTTTTGCAAAAATTGAATTACATCCTCTTCTCAAATTCGCTATTTAAATAACATAGTTTCCTCTTTCCAAAAGTTCACATATTCTCACTATTGTATTAAAGACTTAATATTTTCTATGTTTCCAATTGCATATACAAATGATGGTATAGAAACTAATAACTTCAACAAAATGCTAGTATTGAAACAACAAAGTAACTTAATTTACTGGCATCAATTCATAAATGGTACTGATTTTATATATATATATATATATATATATATAGATAGATAGATAGATATACACACACACACACACACACACACACACACACACACACACACACACATACACACATATATATAGTTGAAAATGTAAGGTCCAAATGCATTCAAGATTCTGAAAATTGGTTAATTTTACAAATATTTAGAGAGTTTGTGAACACAAAGATAAATAAGATATTTAACCAAGATAAGAAATTGGTCCCCAAATTATTGGAATTCTTGACAAATATCAGTAAGAATGCAATGAAAAATAAATCATATTTGTCACAAATTTATAAAATTCTTAAGTTACATTTCACATATTTAGACAATTTCTTTGGAATTATTCCTCAAGAACTAATGATGAAGACTTCTCTGAAGAATACAAGAAAATAATATTAAAATCTACAGATAAAACTGTATCTTCATTATACTGGAAAATTTTCACTTGGAAATTCTTACACAGAGCTTTTGTCACTCCTAACAAAATTACAATTATGTATAAATTAAATAGAATTAAATGCTGGGAATGTGCTTCTTAAATAACTGATTGAACACATATGTTATATGAATGTAAAGTCATCTCCCCTTTTTGGAAAGAAATTAATAACTTCATTCATGGTCTATGGTCAGATAGATGTAATATTTCTAAATCTTTAGTTTTATTTAATGCTGCAATTCCTGAGATAATTCCAAAAACCCAATGCTTTCTTTGGTCTATTCTTGCTATAGCCAGAAAATGAATTACTAAAACAGGAAAAGTAAAGTTACCCCTTTAGTATTGAATTTATTAGTATAGCAAAAAATGTTTGCAGTAGTAAACTGCATACTATAAATATGAAAACTTCTAATAGTACACATTCATATAAATCTTGGTTTAAACTTAAAGACTTGCTTAAAAATATTAATTGCTGATATGTATAACTTTGATGTTTTGATCAGCTATGGATCTATGCAAATATTTATTTGTTTGTTTTATAATTGATTTATCTATTGCTTTAAAACCAAAAAAAAAAAAAAAGAAAATGCATGCTAACACAAATCATATTATTCTAGCAACGTTTTAAGTTTATAAGAATAATCTGTCCCTATTTTAGGGCCTTTGTCCCCCATTATTTTAGGCTTTGTCCAGATTTCTTGTGCTATGAGGTTGAGAGGTACGATAGGTAGGAATGTGAGAAAGGCATAAAAAGGCTTTAATAGTGGTAAAAACTTCTGTGAAAGCTCTGCAAAAGGAATAAAGAAAAGAAGAAAGACATATATATATATATATATATATATAAGGAAAAGAAGGTCAAGAAAGAGCTATGGACTTTGAACTAGGAAGGATAATACTACAGATATGGCAAAAAAGAACAAAAATGATCCATGAATTATTTAATCTAGCCTTCAGAAAAGAGAGGGAAGAAAATATGCCACCTTGAGAAGTGAAAGTTATTTTTGTCAAATAACATTGTAGAAATGAAACTCAAGGCACTAATGAAAAATAATATACTGGGCCCTGTTAGCCTATATCACAGTATCTCACAGATCCTGAAAGGTATAGTAAGTATGGTAGCAGATTCCATGAAATAGCTTTACCATTGCTCGCTCAACATCAGTGAGGGTCTGCAAGATTAGGGGAGGACATGGTGCCATCCATAAATTGGGATGGAAGACCTGAAATAGGATACTAAAGGAACATAAGCCTGACCTTAGTAGCAGGGAAAGTCATGAAAAAAGCACTGAAGGAAAGGACAGTTGCTTTTGAACTGTCAGAAGAGGAGGATGGGTGTAAGCAACTATTGCCTGTCCACCTATTCTGGAGGGATGGAGGAGGTTCTGGCTTACTACTTGAGTGATAATGAGAGGGAGCACTAGGTGTTGCACCAACATAGAAGGGCTCTTTGAGGCCCATGTAGTTACTAGGCATGTGCACTGACTGGAAATGTCAGCATGCAGAGGCACATTTCATGCAGGAGGAATCATTGATGGAGCACATTAGAACTGCCAACAGAAAGAGGAAGATGCATTAATAGGGAGGGTAAGCCACACTGCCAGGAGTGAAACATGAATCATTCTTTACTACCTACCTCTCAAAATTGGGGGAATTAATTAATTAGGCACCTCAAGCAGGAACAAAGGGGTGAGAGGCATCTCACATAACCTGGGGGCACCTTTTTTTTTTGCTCCAACAGAATGAATGGACCAATTCAGTGAAGGTAGTGGAGTTATTGAGCAGATCTGTTGAAGGAGCATAATAAATTGCAGACTAAATACCAACATGGGCTTCTGGAAAATATGTATTGTCTATACATCGTGAATCAATTTCATGATTTGATTACACTCGAATCTACAAAAGAAAGCTGGACATTGATGCATGCCTTTACTTCAGAAAAGCTTTTGATTATGTTTGTTATAATAGACAGATGGGCTGAATGAAGGAAGCTGAGTTCATTTTAGTGGGTAATGGAGGCTTAATAAGAAAAAGCAAATGTTAGTATCTAAAGGGACCCTATTAAGGTGAAGAAAAGTAGTTAGCGAGGTTTTTCATGGGTAATGTCTGGGGCCAGTGTTCCTTAATATCTTTTTGTTAGACATCACTAGGGGCATTGAGAAGAGAATCAGATGAAACAAAAGAGAAGCATAGAGTAGATGCTGGGGAATTGTTCCTTCAAAGGCATTTTAGGAAATTGGAAGAGTAGATTGTAAAGTAGCATCTACAGTTTAATGCAGGAAAGTGTAAAGTGCCTCTCATGAGCTTTAATAATTACAAAATGGAATACCAGCTGGGAGAAGAGACTCAAAAAGCACCATTCATGAATAATACATTATTGTGTTCAGCTCTAGTAACCACTCATTGATAACACAAAATAAGCTCACTAGAATTACACTCACTATATCAAAACATGAAAGATGATCATTTTCTTTGGGATTCCAGTGGGATGAATCAGTATCTAGGACCATAACAAATGACCATACATGAGAAACTGGTGCATACATACCAGAAAATGTTAATGTGTGTAATTATGCATGTAAACATAATTAATTATACCAGATAGGTGGTATGCAGAGTGTTTGATAAAGGCACAATACTGACACAGTCACAGTCAATACTAGAATGCAATAACATCATGTCCACATCACTATTGTATCTCTCTCAATGATCCTGAACATTTTAGGCCGTGTTCACTTGCCAAGGCTGATCATCTGTGAGGGATTATTGAAGTTCCCCTGAGCAGTCCTACTCTCTGAATACTCGTTAAGATTCTATACTTTATGAGGGATAATTAGCAGATCAGGCTAAATTAGTCTGCTCTTAAGGGACACCAGCATTTTACAGGGTTTTGTTCTATTTGGCCATCTACACACTTGTGATATATATTCTTATTGGTCATTTGCCTTCCCATCAGTGTTTGGCAAATGGACTGTTGTTTTCCCATTGACAGCTGAGACTACCACTCTGTGTACTACTTTGGCATGACACCTCATTTACCACTATGTTCCCACCATTGCCTTGTCTCTGTATGCCATGTTCCGGAGTGCCTTGAATTGTGGTGCATTGTTCCATGGCAACACAACCTGTGAAAAAATACAGTCAACAATACAAAAATATTCTGCAAAACAAAACAAAAAACAAACAAGGTGCTAAACATCAGTGTTTTCCATTCATAAATATCATGCAATCATACACAAATTGTCTCATAGCATTTGTTCTGATACTAACAGATAGTAACCCATTTCATGTAAAACTGCTGACCTCTGTTGGGACAAGCAAGTACAATACAAAATCTCTTGCCCACTGCCACATTACACTGCGTGCAGAAAGGATTTCTTTGATGTGCCAGAGAACTGGCTGTGCTCCTTAACAAAGGTCATAGGCAGTGTAAGCAGGAATTCAGTTGTGTTGTACCTACCCGCAATAATTACTTTCTATGAAAAAAATGAATACCAGAATTTCAGCATAAGATATGTCTACCTATCTATTTTACCTACATGTTTACACACACACACACACACACACACATACACATTAAATGTACTCAGGTCAGACTTGTTTAGATTCCCAAACAATGTTTTATTTTCAGCTGGAAATGAAAAATTGAAGTCAGTATTGTTCAACTTATCAACTGCTGTTAATGTGTAACAAAAGCTTATTATTTATAGTTCATTTTCTTGGCTGTAATATCTGGCAGTCAAAACAAAGATCAGCAGTTCAGTGTTGGTTGCTTTTCTACATTTTTTCTGTTCTTTCTTAGATCATTGTTCTTGCATAATACTTAGCATAAAATGTCAAGATTTCTGCTTTTTCCCAAATGTTTTTCTTAATAATCATTAGATCACTTTATCTGCTCTTTCTAAAATTAATTTAAATGACGGTTACCGGGATTCAGCAAGCTTCCATGCAGGAATAGGTTATTCCATACAGCATGGCAGTGTGCCATGCATATTCATGAAGACGCGCCACTGTGCTGTAAAACAGACATGGTTCTGTGTACGAGTGCAGGGGGTGTGTCTAAGAGCAGTGCTCTCACAATACACATGCACCCTGCACTTCAGAATTGCCATTTGGCAATTTAAAACAAGCGAGAATGCTCGTAACACCCCCAACTCATCAGGGTAAGAAATCTGGACAAAGCCCTAAGGGACAATCATCTCTACCAAACAATAAACTTGATATTGTGACAGGTTTAGCATAAGCACATAGCGCACACCTCCCAACCCGTCAGAGTAAGGAATCTGGACAAAGCCGTAAGGGACAATCATCCCTACAAAGCCAGAAAGCTGATAGAATAACAGGTTCAGCATTAGCGTGGATATTCTGAAGGTTACAAATTAAAAAACACAGCAAATACATTTTTTTTACATATGTAATAAAGTTTAAGCATAGCTGTGTGGGTGTGCCCGTTGCTTAGCTATGCTTAGCCCAGCTGAAATGGCAGGATAAGTTAAAAAGCAGTAGACATCCAACTTAAGCATAAGTGCAATAGTATAGCAGTTAGCATGTATGCCTTGCATGTAGTCATTCATAGTACGAGCCTTACCAAAACCATTTCCATTTTGTATGTGTAAACATTGCAATTTTAATTTTTTGTATATTTATGTAAGAAGTAACTTATTTTTCTAAACCAGAGTAGTGTATTAGGCCGAGATGTGAGGTGTCATTGTAATAAAGTAGTGAAACCTTCATATAAACACAAGTGCCCCATACAATATAGTCACACAAGAATAAATTAATTACAGCACATTGGGGAGAGTCAGGGAAGGTAAATAAATCCATATTATGCAATGAATGATGAATCAATCCCATACAGGTGGTAGACCAATATAATAACATATAAGCAATGCTAAGCATTGCACAGCTATGCTGACCAGATGTAAGATTGTGTACATATGAATACTAAGCAATGAATAGCCCAGCTAAGTGGATTTTCCCATTGGTAAGTAATGCTAAACCTGCCCCTTTAAGCACTGCCAACCTTAGCTAAGCAGGTTTGCCCGTAGCTTAGCTTAACTCAGCATTTTCATAACTGTCCAGTTATGGCAAAGGGTGGGAAATCAGCTGTATTTAAATCCTGCACGCAGGAATACAGCTCATAACTGGTTGTAGCTCTCCACTGTAGGCAGTACGGCAGGTGTTGGAGAGGGCATGCGCTTTCGGGTGCAATGCTGGGGCATACAGGAGGCCAAGGGTATGGTAGGACTCCTGGTAAAAAAACATGACATGAGACTGCTGCAGGACCAGTACCATGGCTCCCAATATAAAGTGGAAGCCTGGGAAAGTCTCGTCCATGATCTCACCAGTGCCATTGGTATCCCTTGGACTGGTGAGCAGGTCCAGCACCACTATGCTGACTTAAAATGGAAGAAGAGGGAGGTCTTGGAACAGTGGGTCCAAGAATCCAGACAGAGGGGAAATGCCCCAGCAGTGTGCAAGTATTCATAGCAATAACTGTTTACCAAAGTCCAGCCTGTGCATGTGATGGATAGGTATGCATAAATGTTTCTCTATTTTCATTACAGCTTCAGCTGAGTGGGCTGTGAACCAGGAAGCCCATGCCAGCAGGTTGCAAAGGCTGTGTCGTGAGGCTGGTGAGTAGCAATCCTGCTTGTAGTAGTCATACCAAATAAATATAAAGGAGTAAAATGTCACCTGGCAGTATAAAAAATGTGTATGGCTTCTACTGAATAAACCAGACAGTATGACAGTAATAGTCCCATATAGGTCATATTTAAATACAATTGTAACTGTCTGGCAATAAAGTTCTAAATCCTGGACTGCTTGTGTTTACTCTGGTATTGTATGGCCTCACATGTTGCATTCACCAAGATCTGAAATCCGAATAGTACTGTTGTGTCAACCACTGTTTCTCACGCTGTGCTACATAAAAAATATGTCTAGGAATGTCTGTATAAGAATGTTTTAATTACAAGGTCAGATTTTACAACCAAGAGAGACTTAGAGAGAAAACACTGAAGGAAAAAACAGCAGTTTCTCAATAGCTCACTCTGATGAACTACAAATTGCTGTATTTTTATTAGACACAGCCATGGATCGAATCCCGGGATTGGTAGCAAGCTGTATGCATAATCATACCTGTCAACTGTACAGATTATCATAGAATGTCCAGATTTTTGGCCTGTTCCACTTTTTTCCTGGCAAATCACTGGGATGATCGCAGGATTGAAGTCACTAAATAATGACATACATTTGAGTTTCAGACTTCAAATCCTTCAGAATATGTATATTAAAACAAATCCTGTTACTCTAGCAACTTTCTAAATTTATAAGAGCAAAATGTAAAATATGTTCCTATTTGTACCCCCATTTTGTCAAACTTTGTCCAGATGTTTTGCATGAAGAGGTTGAGAGGTATGTGCATAATTTTAACTAGGAATCTGGGAATATGTGTAGAAACAGTCAGGTAGTGTTAATAAACATTAACAAGCATTCCCTCCACAAGTCTACCAGGTAAGAGAAGTAGAATGTAGCTATACAACAGTTGAAGTATATATGTGTACAAACATACCACTGCCCAAACCAAGACCATAGGGTATTGTAATAATACCTGTAGAGTAATGATTAGAGCAATGATTATTAAAGTTTTGAGTACTGCATAGAAGTTAATTGACATCTCCCCCCCACCATATCTCTAACAATAATCTAAACACACCAATCAATGGGTATGTTTTACAGCAAACCTACTGTTGGGACATATGTCCTATTGTTCAACAAATATTGAAATGTGTTTCTATCAATGTTCCATGCTGAAATACTATCATTGGTGGCCTGTCAATGTAACCTGCATGTTGTTGCAATGGCCACTATACCTCTCAACCTGGAAACATAAAAAATCTTTTCAAGGCCCATGAAAAATAGGTACAAATCGGTACACTGATTAACATAAAATGTGCATTTATAATTATGTAACCCCACCCACTCTGGTGGAATTGTGGGATATCAACTTTCAAACACAAACTGAAGAACAGACAACCAAAATATGACACCAGAGTCCCCCTGCAGCCATTCCAATGCCCCATTACCTGGCTATTTCTTCCCATTTACCATAAATACTAATGTGTGCATATGCATACAGCTTTATTTCTACAATGATTTGGATTTTATGTATACATTTTATAGCACAATGCACAAACACTAACAGACATCTGCTAAACAAAGCAATACTGTCTGACAATCAAAATAGACTTGGCATTACAACTTCTCTGCCCTTGAAACTCATATTCATTTCAAAAGCATTGAAACCCACACCACATCCAAAGAAAATGCATCTGGCCGGTGATGGATAAAGATTACTTCTGGGCTGTTTTCAAATCATTGGCCCCTTGCACATAAAACAAGAAGCATACACATGTTCTTTGATACACCTTCCTAACTTGTATGTACCTTGTATAATACAGCACGCTTGTGAAACAAAGTGGCTGACCAGGAAGATGTGACACCAATCCAAAAAGACTGTCCGTACTACAAATGGTGATAAACACTCTATTTACAACTAAAGTGATAAAATAATAAAACAAAATCCACAAAACAATCGCTTATATACACAGTAATTTCTCTTGTTCTGTTTGTGTGTCCCCAGTGGGTGTTTTTATGTTTTATATTATATTGCCTTTATATTGTATTTGTTTATATCTAATTATTCAGGATGTTTCATGTTTTACCTTATATCTTATGAGGTTTTATTAACAGCAGGTTATTAATTATATAACAGATGTTTTAAGGTAATATATTGTATATTATATATTTTTTTATCTTTTTAGCGTATTTAGACGCTGCATTGCTTTAATACAATGGGTGTGCATTTTTGAATATTGTGTGCTCATGTTTATTCATGAGATACATATTCTGATTGGCTTAGATTGTGGGCATGAACATTTAAAATGGACCTATGTGTATTGATTTAATTTAACTTGATAAAGTCTCTGAATTCAGAGATGAAAGTGCTTGTTTTATGGATTTTTTTTATTATTTTATCACTTTAGTTGTAAATAAAGAGTGTTTATCACCATTTGTAGTACGGACATTCTTTTTGGATTGGTGTCACATCTTCCTGGTCGGCCGCTTATTTGTTTCACAAGTTTGTTGGTTCTTTTATTTATTTATTTATTTATTTATTTTTAATGCAGCACGCCTGTTAGACAGAGTGCATTTTAAATTTATTGTTCGAACATTTTTCCAGTAGGCAATGAAACAAAGTGCATGAACCAATAATGACAAAATTGCTCAATTCAGAACGTTTCCATCATAAAAGTCTACTTCCACATCCACACAATATATATCTATATCTATATAAAAATAGAATGACAGTAGTGTAAGCCAAATGGATCTTACACTTATTTTCAATTTCAGGTTTTTTTTGGTGGGGGGCAAAATGCCAAAAACCAGGGACATGTTTTAAACATTGCTTGTATAATTTTGGAAAGTTGCTAGAATAAAATGTTGTGTTACCACCATGCATTTCACTGCCAAGGCTTGGACCCAGGACCCTGTGTACTACAGTCAGAGCAAAATACCACTATGCCAAATCAGCAGTTTCCTGTAAGACAGCCATTTAAGTTTCAGTCTTCCTATTATTTAGTGAATTCTGTTCTTACTTCTCACCATAGCTCTCAACCTCTTAGCACAAAAAATCTGGACAAAGCCAATAATGGGGGATACATAATTCAGTTCTCACTCCTCACAATAACACTCAATGTCATAGCACAAAAAACACAGACAAAGCCAATAATGGGGGAGTATAGCCCCATAATAGGGACAAATTTCAAATACTGATCTTATAAACTTAGAAAATTGCTAGAATAAAATGTTTTGAGTTACCATTTATTTTCTGAAGAATATGAAGTTTGAAATTCAAATGCCTGTCATTATCTAGTGAAGTCAATCCTTCAGTGATTTGCCCCAAATATACTGAAAATCACAGATTTTATGAGAAGCAGATAAAAAATATGAGGCATAAATTCAGAAGTGGTGATTATGGACTTAAGGCTCTTTTTACCCTGTACCCAAAGTACAGGGTTTGAACCTGAGTACTTCTAGCCACCAAATGTTTATACTTGGGGCATTTTCGCACACACACACACACACACACACACACACACACACACACACACACGCATGCACGCATGCGCACACACACACACACACACACACACACACACACACACACACACACACACACACACACACACACACACCCTTTATTCTTCAAGCCAGAAAAATAAGTCCTTTCCGTTCGGTAAATAAAAAATAAGCAAGTGCAGCCTGAAAATAATTTGCAGCAGTCCTACAGCTCAAGTCACACACACATGGGTTATATTCTTTATAATATATTACTTGTAAAATGTATAATATTATGTTTGCCCTCATTCTGTACTAAACTGAATGTAGACCCACTGGTACATCTTTCAAACATGCATTACATCTATTAAAGGACTTCGTAATTCTGCCTAGTTATCTCCATTGGAATCCATAACAGATGTAGGTAGTAATAAGCAGGTACTCTGTCACCACCAATATTCAATCCGCCACAGCGATACAGCATATGGAATACAGGCTCAACTAAAGTCATATAATTAATGAACGAGGTAACTTTATCTAGGACTTTCCACAAAAATTATGCCAGCAATTCCAAAGAATATTGTTAAGTAGCAAGTAGTATACACAGATAACTACAGAGACAGAAGAGCAAAACACATTTTTTCACTGCACTACATTTGTTAAGCTTTAGCTCCATAAAAGTATACGGTTGAATGGCTGGTCAAAGACCCTATTTACACAATCATATTTTTCTCGCTAAAATATTTAACATCTATATACAGAATCCTCGTTAGGCTGTCAGAAGTGTAAAACACATCACTCACTGGGAAAAAAATGAAATTAATACCCTTTACTAAATTTATCTAGAATAAAAATACCCAACTCAAACAGCAGCACATACGTTAACCACCAAATCAAAATTCACGTTAAATATAGGAGGCTGATTTATTTCAGTTAAAAAGCATGAAGTTGCATACATATTACTCAAAATTTTTCAGCCTATAATGAGTTTAACAATTACGGAGTGCTATTTTCCTGGTTGAATTTACTAATTTTGTCACGTTAATATCACTTAAGCAGGCAAGCAGTTTTGATGGCTCATTTTCTGCAGCATTATTTTGTCCCATGCTTTTCACAACACTCAAGTTCTTTAGCCCAAGAATTGGACAAAGGTCTAAAACATGAGACAATTTTTAATTACTACTTGTAATTCACTTAGAAAGTTAACAGAACAACAGGTTTTACATCAACATGCACTTTCTGAAGGTTAAGTATGGAAATTTAATGTTTGGCTTCACTGACCGCAATCTTCAGTGATTTACCACAAATATCATTTTTTTACGAGGTCTGTGGTGGGAGTGACGGATGCGTTTAAGGTGGAGGTGGAATTCCATCAAGGATCAGCTCTGAGCCCTTTCTTATTTGCAATGGTGATGGACAGGTTGACAGACGAGATCAGACAGGAGTCCCCGTGGACTATGATGTTTGCAGATGACATTGTGATCTGTAGTTAGAGTAGGGAACAGGTGGAGGAGACCCTGGAGAGGTGGAGATATGCTCTAGAGAGAAGAGGAATGAAGGTCAGCAGGACTAAGACAGAATATATGTGTGTGAAAGAGAGGGAGGACAAAGGAATGGTGAGGATGCAGGGAGTAGAGGTGGCGAAGGTGAATGAGTTTAAGTACTTGGGATCAACAGTTCAGAGTAATGGTGAGTGCGGAAGAGAGGTGAAGAAGAGAGTACAGGCAGGATGGAGTGGTTGGAGAAGAGTGTCAGGAGTGATTTGTGACAGACGAGTACCAGTAAGAGTGAAAGGGAAGGTCTACAAGAGGGTAGTGAAACCAGCTATGTTATACAGGTTGGAGACACTGGCATTGACAAAAAGGCAGGAGTCAGAGCTTGATGTGGCAGAGATGAAGATATTAAGATTTGCACTGGGTGTGATGAGGATGGGCAGAATTAGGAATAAGTATATTAGAGGGTCAGCCCAGGTTGGAAGGTTTGGAGACAAAGCCAGAGAGGCAAGATTACGTTGGTTTGGACATGTGCTGAGGAGGGATGCAGAGTATATTGGGAAAAAGATGCTAAGGATGAAGCTGTCAGGTAACAGGAAAAGAGGAAGGCCTAAGATAAGGTTTATGGATGTGGTGAGAGAGGACATGCAGGTGGTTGGTGTGACAGCAAGATGCAGAGGACAGGATGAAATGGAAACAGTTGATCTGCTGTGGCAACCCCTAATGGGAGCAGCCGAAAGAAGAAGAAGAAGATCATTTTTTTATGAGGACCATGGCAAAAATCAAGAACTGTTGAAAGCTATGCACCAGATAAACAGCCCAAAGCTAAATAACCAGGCTGTATTTCATAAGAGGTGGCGGAGAGATGCTCTCCCAGACTCTGAAAGCGTTACGATTAATTTACATAAAAAATGTTCAGTTTTGTGAGTCACTGTTGTCACAGGTTACAAATGAGAAAGATTTCCTTTCTAGTGCTCATTCAGAATCACTCTAGCATTGTGTTGGGACAGGGAGGGATTCAGGCAGCTGGAGGACCACACTTTTCAGTTTTAGTGCTGCAAGATGATGCAATTTAAATGATGCTAAGAGGGGCGGACATCTCTCCCGATTTCCTAACTAGTCAAATGAGCTGTCAGAAAATAAATATGTTCTAGTATCAGCAATTCTCTTCATGACACAAGCTCTGTCGTATCGTCCCATCATGTTCTTTGTGTATAAGGTAAAGGACAATCTGCATAAAGCACAGGTGTACTGGACATCTTCTACTGCTGTCATGAACATTAAAAAGCACCTCATACAAACTCCTAAGTTGTTAAGACAGAATATCTGCTGTGGCAAATTGGCAAAATGGCAAATTTTCTTGCATCTCCAAAGGGGTTGTTTATGCTGCCCTGTGTCAGCTTTGCAATATGTTCTATATTGGGAAAACTAAAAGAAAGTTAAGGGACAGAATTTATGAGCATCATAGGGACATAAAAATGGTAATAAAAACAATGCCATGTATAAGCACAACGAAAAACATTCAGCGCATGTTTTTTTTATTTGTTGTTGTTGAAGGGGTCGAAATAGATCCTAGAGGGGGTCCCTGGGAAGATTACTTAGAATTCAGGGAATTATGTTGGCAAAATAAGTTGAATGCCTGTGCCCCCCCCCCCCCCAGGACTCAATGATAACATTAGTATTAGCAGCCTTTTAAGGCTGCATTCTTATGTTATATAGTTTTATTAGTTTTTAAGCTTGAGCTGTATATTATGGTTTCTGTTTGTTGAAATGTTACTAGAACATTTCTGTTACTTTTTAGGTAACAGTGTTTATTGCTGTTTTACTTTAAAATTTGTTCATGAATTTAAGTGTGATATGTTAGATAGAGAAAGTCTGTTCATAATTAATGTTATGAGAAGTTTCATTGGCTGATTATGTCACGTGTCCTCACAGGTTTTAGTATACTTAAGAAGAGTGTATTAAGTTTTGTTGTATTCTGATGAAGTCATTGGTTACAACCTGATGAAAGCACTCAATAAAGTTTTTTTTTAATATCGTGGTGGAGTTCTTATGATACTGTGTTCCAGGCTTGCTCATCCTTTGGTGAGAATATCTGCTGTGCTGGGGCATAATTTACTCTCATTAGGTAAAGATGCCATTCCTGCTAACAAACACCATAAGAGAGCAATAATAAACCAGACTATGCGGACAGCAATTTGTACCTGTAGGCAGGGACAAGGAATCAGAAACATAAAGGATAGCCACACACACTTTATTCTAACTGGAATCCTTCAGTAAATATAAAATAAGCAAGTGCAAAGATAATTTGCAACAGTCCTACTGTTCACGTCACACACACACCCTTTATTCAAGCCAGAATCCTACTGTTCATGCAGTCCTTTACATTGCCATTCAGTAAATAAAAAATAAGTGTGGCCATGGCTTGCAAGTGCAGCCAGAAGATAATTTCCCTCCCACTCCATTTGAACAGCCAGCTGGAAATGCGTGCACACATAAACAAATAGTGTGCAGGTGAGCCCTTGAGCTCAATTATGACAGGCTGTTAGCTCCTACGGAGCTGACGTTATCATGCACGTGATGACGTCAGCTGAAAAAGCAAAAAAATAAATAAATAAATAAAAGTAAAAAAAAAAAAAACTGGGAACATTTCAGAAATGAAGGGGTGCCACTCGGGAATCGTGGCACCCCATTATTTTGACCCCAAAACTCAGTAAAAATGAGCAATTAGGTACGGTTCGGAGGTATGATGGCTACTGTGGTTCCATATATGCATGTGCTCTGTTTGCTATGCAACTCTTCCAAATCTGTTTTTTTGGGTTAATGGGAATATCTATGCATGCTGTTATAACTAATCCTGGATTGTGTTGACTATTACTAACCCACATATGTTTTAAAACTGCAACACCATAGCATGCTTGGGAAGGCCGGTCCCAGTGGACTCACCTCTCCCACCTCATCTGGCCGTGGCACTGGGCTGCAGAACATCTGGTATCCACCCTGGAACCTCCTCGTTCATTGGTTCTGCACCACCTTTGGGTGAAACCACCTCAGGGGATGGGACTCGTTCCCCCACCCTGGAAGCGGGCATGGACAGGATACTGTCACCCAAAGTCAGGTCCAGGCATTGGTGCATAGTGAGCTCAGAAAGGAGTTTGGAGATCTGCTATGCCAGCTTGGGGGCCGTGTGGCACAATTAGAGGGTCAGCCTGCCCCTCCTGCTCAGCCCCCAGCACAGCGACCTTCGGTGCTTTAAAGGTGCAGCGGTGATTGCCCATGGGTGGGGACCTCAGTCCCACTGTTTCCATTTGGGGGCTCATGGACTTCTGATTTCCAAACACCCCTCCCCGTCCTAGGTGTTTAACCCCACATGTGTCATATACTGACCCTGTATGCTGTCTTGTGTGTTTTGTCTGTCTTCCTACCCAACCTACCTTTCCAAATATGTCTACTATCCCTCCCCAACATCCCACTCTCACCTTAAAAAAAAAAGGGCAGTCTGTTCCCACCCAAAAAATCTCGCCCATTACATAGCTGTCCATTTTGCACACATACCCACTGGACATATGTAATCTTGTCTAATTGGTTTCACAGCAGATTATTGTTGCCCTCACCCCTCTCTCAGGTGTTTGAGTGTCTACGTTTAACTCCAAATTCAGTATATATGCACAGCTGTTGCTGTAGAAGAAATGGACAGCTATGAACCTTTCTTACACCAGTCATGCACATCCCTACCTATTTTCCCTATTGACTTTCCTATCACCCCTTTTTTCTTTTCTTTTAAAGAAATTAGCGTGGGGTTAAGTCGGACTTTGCTGTTTTTAGCAGCAGTAAGCAGGTTTGCATGGGTTTGCGTGGTGCTAAGGGATGCCTAAACAGATTAAGCACTTTTTAAGGCTAAATGTGTGGGCATAGTTAACCAGAGATTAGCATTGCTTACTGCTGCGCAAACCTGCTTAAATCTGCTTAAAACTGCTTTAACCACCCTGTCACCATCAGCCACTGTTTTGGCTAGCAAAAAAAGAATCACCCCTTCCCAGTTTTGGGCCCAGGACCACGTACACCATAGTCAAGGCAATGTACCACTACTCCATCTGAGTTTTATTACTGAATGTTTTTTTTTTTTTTTTTAATATATCATTGAAGACAGGTATAGAATACTGTGGAACCAGTCATGTGTATAATATATAAATATATAAATATGGATTTGTATGGTGATAGATACAAATAAAAAGTGTATACATCAGATATATGTAGCTGTACATATGAACTTAGACATATAAAATATGTACATATATATCATAAAATAATATATATATGTGCATATATAAAAAATTATATGGCTATATCAGTAGTCATATATGTAAACAAATATATATATTGTTATATATAAATATATCTTAACATTTTATATATATATATATATATATATATATATATATATTATTATTATATATATATATATATATATATATATATATATATATTCACTTTAGAAGCTCGAAATGCTGAAATATCGAATTTCAGAATTTCGAGCCCATAAAGTGGAATCCTCAAAAGCACGAAAACCCAGAAGTGCGAAATTCAAAATCTTGCATATCGGAGATGTTGAATTAGTGCTTCTGGTGTTTCGCTGTGGTTGTGGATTCAGGTAAGTGTTTATGTTTTAAGGGTTTTGGGTAGGGGCTGTAGTGTGTGTCAGTGTGTTTTGTTACTGTGATGTGTGTGTGCGAGGAGAATGTAGCTTGTGTGGTGGTGTTTTGTTTGTTTGTGTATGTTGTGCGACCTTGGAGTTAGAATATTTAAGTAAGGGGGGTGTGAGGGGCACAGCCCCCACATGGGGGGTGCAGGGGGGGGCTTTTCCCCCTCTTTTTATGTAGGACAGAGTGTGTGTTTGTGTTTGGGGAGGAAGGTTTGAGTTTGTGTATAGCAGGAGCGTTAATTCAACATCTTGGATATGCGAGATTTAGAATTTCGCACTTCTGGGTTTTCGTGCTTTTGAGGTTTCTACTTTATGGGCTCGAAATTCTGAAATACGATATTTCAGCATTTCAAGCTTCTAAAGTGAATCAGTATAGGCCACAGTGCATATCACTAGAACACTGTTGCTTATCCATCTGTATCTGTATAGTATCTAAATGCATATGTCAGATAAGATTACAGACAAATTACAGACCCAACTGATTCTGGCAACATCCTGGCAGATAGGTTCAGTGCTAACTTTACCCCCCTCTCACCACCTAAAGGGTCCACATCTATACAGGAAGAATGCAGAGTTCTTGTAATCACAACTTCACAGGTAAAAGCAGCACTCTCTAAAGCCAAAAACACAGCATCCATGGGACCGGACAGCATACCAGGCTGTGTTTTACAAGAACTTCAGAACGATCTGGCTCCCCACTTAAGCACCATGTTCAATCATAGCCTCACATCAGGCTTTGTGCCCACTGAATGGCACACAGCAACAGTTATCCCAGTCCACAAAGGGGTTGCCACCACTGATCCTGGGAACTATCGCCCTATTAGCCTGACGAGCCTCGTCTGCAAGACCATGGAAAATATCATCATGGAATTCATAAACAAAGACATTGGTAACCTCCAAACTCTGGACCCCATGGCAGTCTTCTTAACACCGAATGTGTGATAAGAGACCTTGGGACCCAGGTGGAGATTAGTCTCTCCTTTGATAATCACATTGCCACAGTAGTCAGGAAATCCTTCTATATAGCACACCTCATCACAAAAGTGTTCTCATCCAGGAAAAAAGAGGTTATTATTCCCCTCTACTCAACACTCATTAGACCCATTATAGAGTACAACGCCCCTTTTGGAATGTACCTCACAAAACATCTGCAGCAGCTAGAAAGGCCACAGAAGCACCTCACAAAGAGAATTACTGGCCTCAAACAGATGCCCTACATTGATCATCTCAAAAAACTCCAGCTTTACTCTGTAGGATATCGCCTACTCCAAGGTGATCTCTGCCTAACATATAAAGCTATGTCAAACCCAGAGCTGTTGGACATGCTACACCTAAATAAATCCCAATCCATCCAAGCTACATGCTGTAGGGACTTAAACCTTGTCCCACAATAAACAGGACTTGCTGGAGGGATGGATTCCTGTCCTAGAGACTTCCATACTCTGGAACAAGCTATCCATTTATGTCAAGCAAAGTTCCTCATAACACTCTTCAAGAAAAGTCTTGATGAGTGGATTGGAAATAGGAAATACATCCCGGAGATCACTTCTGTGGCTCTGCTTGACAGGGGCACAAGAAATTAACTTTCTTGGGTTGGCATAAGCCAGGGAACTTTGTTGGCTAGGCTTACTTAGTCCCTTGGCCCGATAGCCTAGTACCTACCTATGAACCTACCTATAAACCTATAAGATAATATGTTGCTGGAGTGTAGTAATGCACAGATGTGCATAATCCTTAGTATTGTGGTTTGTACTGTTGATTTCTCCCTGTACCAATGTCACAGGTGTGCCTACTGACATTACTTCTATTCCACAACTATTTAGCTCCCTCTGGTATACAACTGGGACAGCACCCCGTAGCTGGTGAGTATGGTGTTGGTTTGTTCAAGTTTGCCAATACACTGGCCATGTTAAGGCCATGCTGTTTGCCATGCACACATTTAACACACCTACACATTATGCATGCTGTACATGTTCATTGTTGTTGGTGTTAACTGCGCTGCATCAAAGTGGTCACCATGGTGGCATATGTACAGGGCATGTAACATAGACTCATAGGTCCATAAGTAGGTTCTAGACTATTGGCCCTGGGGCCTATATAAGCCTAGTCAAAAAGGTTCCCTGGCTTTCACCACCCAAGAAAATTATTTTCCTGCAGCATACCTCACAACCTGTCAGTGCAGATGAGTGGGCAGAGATAAAAAGAATGGTGGGACCAATGGCGTACAGTAGGGACATATATGAAACATTACCCTTATACAGTGGATACAACAGTGTATACACCACTATTACAATGGCAACTGTTCCAAAAATATACAACAGCAGACCACAGTAACACATTCCACACCTTTTACAACCTGTAATGTGGTCCTAACATGATCAGTGAATGTGTAATATAGAATCCCATGTTAAGACAACAAATATGGGGTAGACAAACCTTACAAAACACTGGAAGCATATGTGTGCACACACTCCAAATGACATATTGTGGAGGCAGCTTGTCATGTACTAACAGCATTCACTCTTCTTGAGTACATACCTGCCATCGAGTACAGGGCCACAATGTCACACCAAGTAATGGTCTGCTGTCCAAGATGTATGTCCATGACATTTGCCAAGTCGTCTACAACAGTGGCAGCCATGGCTTGCACATATCTTACAAAGTATGAAATGGATTCCATATCTGAAAGGTAGGAGTCAGGAGTGGGGAAAAGTAACCTTACCTCACCTTTGCATATATACCATGGCAAACAGTGCAGACAGTGATCTAGAAGTGTATTAAATATGGGATAACAGTGATGTTGAAAATGAACAGACGCACATACAAAACAAATGACAGAACATGTTTCAAACAGGTCATGGAGGCTGGCCAGAGACAGGCAGCAACACTGATCGAGTTGCAGGAATATCTAGCAAGTACTGCCTGTGTAGTACCTGTGTCAAGAATCAGCGGGATTCTGCATAAATGTGGCCTATGGGTTAGGGTAATCAGACCGAAGATTTGTCCTACATGAAACATCATCCAGGGATCTGTACAGGTAGCATAAGCATAGCATCAGGTCTCCCGAAGGCATGTGTTGCAATGTGTAATGTTGTCATGAGACCAAGGCTCAAACCTACAGACAGTATTCACAGAGATATGTGTGGTACACAAGCAACACCTCACTCCACCTCAGGGCCAACATCCCCAACTTTTAGCTTACTGAGACCAGTGTACACCTTTAGAGTTGCTGTTCATTAGCTGGGACTAGGCTCGTAGACATGGTGGGTGGAATGTGGAACACTGCAAAATAACACTTGTGTGGCCCATAGTTGTCAGGTATCTGTGGGGAGGGTTGTCAGCTTCAAACACAACTGTGAATGGAAGCATACATACAAAGCTAGCTATGAATGGCTGTATCTGAACACAGTCAAGGTTATGAATTGTGCCAGACATAATCCAGACTCTACAGCAATAGTGAAGCCATTGTGTGACCTCCAGGGGCTGTGCACATGAGCTGACCTTGCAATTTGGCAGAGTTGGGGGAACCTTTGTAGGTTAGACAAACCAAATAATGCCAAGTAAAGATGGTCCATGCTAGTATACTCCTTCCAGAAATAGTGACTGCTGTAGGTCACTTAACAGGTGCTTCAACACACCATTGTTTTAAGGGTGTGCACACTTATGCAACCCAAATATTGTATGCATCTCATGCAGCATCTCCACGACTAACACATTTGTTTAATACTGCATTGGATTGCACAGGTCATATGTCACATATCAGGTGTGTGTAATGTTATCAGATGCAGTATTTTGGCCACATTGCATATCATAGAAGAGGCTGTCATGTAAACAGGGGTGTGTAAACTCTTCATATCCACATGAAGCTTTGAAGGTTGTCGACGTAACTGGATTTTATTGCACATACATGCACTGCTGATGATGAGATCTGCAAATAAAAGGTCAGGCATTAATTAGTAACATCAGAGCTCATATCATCCCATTTATGTGTCAGACAAACACATAGGGGCTGTGACCAACAGAGCAAACATAACTGCCAGACATCTACACATTCAGCAATGGTCTGTACACTTGTGAGGTATGGTGAACAGCACATGCCAGTGTGCCGTACAGCTGCACAGCAATAATGTGTAAATAGGTGCAGTGTGTTCCAGGAGAAAGGGCATCACCTACTAACACAACTCATGCATCACAAGATGTATATTGTCGGTAACAATGATTACAAATGTCTGCAGTGCATGCTGTTGAGTGCCATATGTCATGCATGTCAACTGTTGGGTAATAAAAGGGCTGTGTAATATCGGTGTGCCACATCACCTGTAAATGTGTGTGTGTGTATGTGTGTGTGTGTGTGTGTGTGTGTGTGTGTGTGTGTGTGTGTGTGTGTGTGTGTGTGTGTGTGTGTGTGTGTGTAGAAGTAAACCATAATGTACATGTTTTAATTTAGATGTCTTGTATGCCCTTCACAGGTGGGAAGGTGGGTCAGGGTCCCTCCTGTGGGCTAACTGATGTTAGTGTCCATACAAACTCTGACAATGATGATAGGCATAGTGAGGCACAGGTAGGGTTGACAGGGGCTGCATTTGTGCCATTGGTTGCCATCCCACTTTTATCCACTCCATCCCCACCAGACAGTCACAATGCCTACACATACCTCATCACCAGTGGCTGTAGATGAGGGCCAGTTTGTGGGTGGTGTAATGAGAAAGAAATGTGTGGTGACTATGGCAAGTGTGTCTGTACACAGCAGACATAGCCAGATGACTGGTGGGGTCCCACACAGGCAGATCGACAAGGGTGCTCATAGGAGGGCTGCTGGCCATCATGCCCCTGGCAGAAGTGCCACAGCAGGTGTCACCAGACACATGTTTTGGCCCATCATGGAGGCACTGGCACATATGGAACATAACACCAGAGATGGTCTGAGGCTCCAGTGGGCTACTCTTCCTGCTGTACTTGATTACATCTGTGATCATGCAGATGCCCACCGTTATTTTTCAGGTTTCATGGATAGACGGTTGGGTGAGATGGTGGGAATCCTCAACTGTGTTGTGTCTGTGGTGGAGTAGGGCATCAGCCATGTGGCTGTAGGTCAGCAACACCAGCAGGTGGAGGTCTACATGGATGTGTGACATCTCACTCCTGCTCCCATAGTGGCAGTACCAGCAACATCACTACGGGGGGGGGTGCTGTCCACACCACAATGCAGCAGGCCACGTGCACATGGTTATGGCAGTCCAAACAAGGATTCAGATCCAGCAGACAAATGTCATCATCAGGGGAGAGTACCATAACTTGGCTTCTGCCTGATGGTGCCCATGCAACCTCTGGCAGGTGCAGTTCCCATGTCCGTGGCTGGACACAGTTAACTGTACACCCTGCCATGTACAGTACACAGCTGTCCAACATACACCTGTATAGGGCAGCCACATGGCAGAACAGTGTGAATCCATACACACACACACACACACACACACACACACACACACACACACACACACACATCATAATCACAGCTAGGGCACCTCCATATCTACACACACCACGTCTGCACAGGCCATTTAATGAACAAACCCCTAACCCACACCATGATGTCAACCAAATGGTGCAACCTAGGCCTCAGGCATACCCACACTACCCACACCACACCCTGTGCATATGATGATACCTGTGCCACATCCCTGTCATCCATACCATCAATTGCAGGGGCATGGTAATATGGTTCTGATGCACAGGTTGTATGTATGACAGTTCAGCAATGTAATACTGTTTAACATGTTGTCATCTGGAATGTTTCATGCTTATACATCAGGGTGTGTAGCTGTTCAGACATGATGCATTATTGCTGTTATTAACACTGGCTGAATGTCGTCTCCATAAGGTATTCTGTTTGTTTTCTAAGTGTCTGTGTGTCAGGCAGATGGTGGTCTGCTGTCCTTTCCTACAAGGGATGTGGCACTGTGGTAACATAGTGACTGTGTCATATCCTGGGTACAGCTGTGCACAAGTGACAGGTATGTATAACAGTTATTGCATGTGCCACATGGCTGATAGGTCTGAGAGGTGTATACAGGTGAGTGCATGGTGGCTGATGTAAGCATCTCTTCTACAGTGGACAATGGTAAGTGTACTGGGTCGCACACACCAAATATTTGTGAATAACACACACACACATGCTTTTGTGTTGATGCAATGCACAGAGAATACTGCTCACATGGATGTACTTCATTGTGCAGAGAACGCATGTTGGCATTTTTAATTCCACCAAGACCAAATTGCCAGAACATCGCATCAGTAAATAATCAGTCCACCAAATTTAATTTCATTGGAAACGGTACTGGTAGGGTATATCTCCTTTTCCCCAATGTACTGCAATCCTGGAGTTGGTATACATAGTTGTGCTGTGTGGGGGGCACAGCCCCCCACATTGGAGTGTGTGGGGTGGTGTAGAACCACACATAGTGTAATTAACAACTACTTCTCCTCTTAACATAAACTGGACAGTATAACAGCACACTAAGTGGGGGCATACACACAACAATACCCTTAATGTGGGTGGCTGTGCCCACAACAACCACACTCAACTATGTATACCAACTCCAGTATCACTGTACAGCTGCACAATGGGTAAAAGGGCATTTGTACATCCACTAATATTTTTGATGGAATGATTTTCCACAAGATGATTGCTTTGCAATGTTAACATTTGCTAGTTAGTTCCCGGACAGTTGATCTCCTCGGAAATATATTTTCTGCAAAATGAAGTAGATCCCTTCACATACACCCACACTTATATGGCAACCCTGAGACTAGAACCCCATACATAGGTACTTATTGCTACTAATGTGTTTTGTCTTACTTGCACACACCACAGAGCTTGTAGGGTGAGATATGCCCCGAATTTCCTGTAAAGTGAACAATATTACCAGGCCTTGGACAATATGGTAGTGGGGGATGTACTGGGTGTTAATGGATGATACATATGCTGTCATATGCACATTGACAAACACATACAGTCATAGGCACATTTGACAGACCTGTGTTTAGCAGTGCTGACTACCTTGTTAGTGAGTCCATACTGTTACAGAGTTTGTGACCTCAGCACATGCATCATTGGGCTGAAGAATGGCATCAGTTACCTGTATGGCTGATGTTCACAGTGGCCCTCATACAATGGACCTTGGGACATGTACTGGGGGTACCATGTTGTAAAGACGGTATACCCAGCACAGCCACCCCACATTGGATATTGTACTCACTGAAATCCATGATAAAGCTCTGACATACCCACAATCATACATTGACCAGGACTGCAATACAAACCCTTGGCTATCTAATTATTGCTAATACAGGGATATGCATTTATTGCACACACCACAGAGATAGTAGGCTGAGGGTTTTGTCATGGCTTTCTTAATGTCAGCAACATCACCATCCCTTATAATGTATATCAAGGTTTAGTGTATTTGGAGTATGTGGCCTTGTAATGCTGTCTTCTACAAATATGCACACTCACACACAATTGCACACACATATACACACACATATATACTCACATTTGTCAGGACTCAGAGGGTAACCCATACCTATCTACCCATTTGTAGAACACCCAAACATTGTTATACCCAGTAATGCACACAAACACATTTGTCAATACTGAGGTGCATAGGCACAGGTGTTCCTAGGTGTGCACTAGGCTATTGTCAGTGGAGAGATGAGAAGAGTAGGGCATGTGCATACACTGGTATTATGGCACCTGATATTTGTCAGCAGGCCATCTATCAACTGATGCCACTTGAGTGATCCCCAGGGAGACAGTTATAGTCAACATCCACTCATCTGGTTTTCTCTTGAAGAGGGCCAGTGAGATGCTCCACTTGACATGTATGCAACACATATTGCATAACATGGCCAGTGTCTGGGTTGGGACCTGTACCCAAACATGTTCTGTTGACTGTGGTAGTCTGGTTGAGGTATCCATGGCATGTGGTGCATACAGACTGGGGTTTCCTAGCTGTGGCATGCATAGGCCAGCTGGGCAGACATCTCAGTGTCAGTCAATCAGAGATTGCCTGTAAGCAGCCAAGATGAATGCCTGACATCTGAACATCTGTACAGAGGACAAACAGATAGTAGATAGGCAACATATTATGCATTAGGATGAATGTTTTGACAGATAGGTGTCTCAGACTGATTGGTATGCCATTACTACATTACAGCAGTCCTCAATGACATGTCCATAAAAACATGGTAGTCTACAGTTACTATCAACATAGCAGATCAATATCCACTAAGAGAAACATAAACACATACAGCTCAAACACCAACTACATGATAGTCAGTACTCAGAGTCCAGCTTTACATGCAGGGTTGTATGGTTCCAGTACTACAATCTGTAATCTACTATTACTTGGAAAAGCACTGCTAAAAGTAGTAACATAATGATACCATACATGCAAGTGTGCCTGCATATAATCTGGGATACTACCCAAGTATGAAACGCATACACAGAGAAAGAATTGTGGTACTACACATGTATACTCAGGTGTCCCATACAGTTTACTCATACCCCTTGTTACTGTAAAGACAGCTAATAGAAGCATGTTATGTAAACGGACTTAAATACAGTTATTAAAGATGTCATTACCCTGCTATTTGATCAGACTGGAATGTTATCACTGGTTACCAGGGCTGGGCTATGCATAGCAGGTGTAATCATTGCTTAAATCTAATTGCTAAGCAGATTTCCACACTGGTAAGTGAGGCCTACACTGTGTAAGTGCATATTTGTTTAACCGTATATTAGCAGCGCTTAGCTTCACACAAAATCAAGCAAACCTGCTTAAAGCTGCTTTAAAGTGCCTTAGTCACCCTGTCTCCATTAGCCCTTGTTCTGCCCAGCAACAAATTAAATAGCCCATATAGGTCTTGAAGCCAGGACCTTGCACACAATACTCACAGCACTTAGCCACTAAGCCACAGTAGTGAACAACAGCTTTGACTACTACATTTGTTTAGTACTTGTAAGTGAAAATAGTGTTGAATCAGTCATGTTCTTATATGTAAATATACACATATTAATATGGTGGGATACATCTGAGAAGGATTTTACAACACTCATGTTTGCAAATAAAAGGGTATATATATATATATATATATATATATATATATATATATATATATATATATGTATATATATATATATATATATATATATATATCTATATATATATATATATATATATATATATATATATATATATATATATATATATATATACATATACGTGCACACACACACACACATATATATTTATATATAAAACGTGTGTGTGTGTGTGTGTGTGTGTGTGTGTGTGTGTGTGTGTGTATATATATATATATATATATATATATATATATATATATATATGGTTTCACTTCAGAATGTCGAGTTACTGAAAACTCGAACTACATATGGTCGAGACCATATGATCGAGTTTTCAGAAACATGAAATTGTGAAGTGTTAAAAAAAAGACTTTAATTTAGTTGAATATAAGTTTTTTGCAGGGGGGTAAGTCCCCCTGCACCCACCCTACTTAAATATACCATCTATGTGATCACACTATAGCGAGGAAATGGGAAATCTCCCATTCTATGCTTCTGTATACAGTGCAAATTAGAGATTTCCCTTTTCCCCATTGTAGCACGATCTCAGAGTTGGTATATTTAAGTAGGAGTGTGTGGAGGTGCAGGGGGGCTTACCCCCCTGCAGAAACGATGTATTTGACTTTTTTTATTTCACTTTGGAATTTTGAATTTCTGAAAACTCGATCATATGGTCTCAATCATATGAAGTTCAAGTTTTCAGTAATTCGAGATTCTGAAGTGAAACCAGATATGTATATATATATATATATATATATATATATATATATATATATATATATATATATATATATATATATATTTATACATGTAGTGGAGTCATACCTCAGCACCATAACTGTCAACATGTTTTTGCGAGGGAAAGTAATGTACGTATTGCAGTTATAAATGTAGAATGTGGCTACAGTGACAGGGGTTGTGTCAACACACATGTTGTGAAGGAAGGCTCTTCTGAAACTGACAAGTACACCAGCAGTTACTGACAGACATCATAAAATCATCATAGTGAATTACCACACAAATCACACGAAGTATCGTGTGGAATACTGAAGAAATATGAGCAATAAACATGGATAGTCTGAAACAATCTGGTCAGTCATGAAATATGCACAGAACTGCTTAGTGCATGAAATGTGGAACAAGCCTGACAAAGGGGATGTTTAAACCCATGAGAATGGGGATATATCACAAATACTGTAGTAGATAAGCTGACACAGTTGATGCATTCACACCATCCTGTCTGTTCTAACACATATTAACTCGAGGAGCAGAGGTCCCAAGCCCACATACTTCCCACTAGTTAGTGACATACATCTTCACAGCAGCCCACTCCTTTGTCAGAAATACACAACACGTATGGTGGCCCGGCAACATTATATCTGAGAAATATCTGGACAGAACATCACACTAGGGTACATACACTGAGCTGCTATGCATGTCACCAAGCACTGTTTACACTACAGGCAGACTGCCACAACACTAACCCAATTTACCTATGGGGGAATACACATGTAATTGGAAATGTAGCAGGCACTACAGACATGTAACTGCATGGAGTAACAGACACCAGTGTGAAAGTGCATACCCACAACCACTCTCAACACAGTTACTGTTGTAAAATAGTAAACCTAAGTAATAGTGCAGTATTGCTTGAACCTGTGTTCTGAGAGACTACCTTCCAGACTATCTGCAAATATACAGAGTTGAGTATATATTTTTTGGTTATAGAGTTTGCTAATTGTTGCTTAGATCTCTGTTGAAACTGTTATCTCACTGTTCTGAGAGACAGATCTGCAAATATACAGAGGTGAGTATATATTTTTTTGGTTTTACAATTTGTACTGTTAGTTGTTTAGATCTCTGTTGAAACCCACCCCCACCCTATTTTCTGCCATGTCTTCACTTGGTATAACTGGCTTTTACAGCTTGTGTGTTATCTAACTCAAGGATCACTTAATTTGACCTGTTAGTAGAAACCTGCATTTAATTGCTGGAACCTATGTTCTGAGATACTGCCTTCCAGACTATCTGCAAATATACAGAGCTGAGTATATATTTTTTGGTTATAGAGGTTGTTAATTGTTGCTTAGATCTCTGTTGAAACTGTTGTCTCACTGCTCTGAGAGACTGATCTGCAAATATACAGAGCTGAGTATATTTTCTTGGTTTTACAGCTTGTACTGTTAGTTGCTGCTTAGATATCTGTTGAAACTGTTTTCCCCACCCCCACCCTATTTTCTGCCGTGTCTTCACTTGGTATAACTGGCTTTTATAGCTTGTGTGTTATCTAACTCAAGGATCACTTAATTTGACCTGTTAGTAACAGCCTCTATTTAATTGCTGGAACCTGTGTTCTGAGAGACTGCCTTCCAGACTATCTGCAAATATACAGAAATGAGTATATATTTTTTTGGTTATAGAATTTGTTAATTGTTGCTTAGATCTCTGTTTAAACTGTTGTCTCACTGTTCTGAGAGACTGATCTGCAAATATACAGAGCTGAGTATATTTTATTTTGGTTTTACAGTTTGTACTGTTAGTTGTTGGTTAGATCTCTGTTGAAAGTGTTTTGTCTCACCCACCCTCCCTATTTTTGGTTTGTAGTTTAAATTTGGTGGCTTTTACAGTTGCCCGCCCCACAGTAGATTTGATCTGGGACACTCCCCCACTCCCATTTCTTTACCACATTCTACATAATAAACTCTTTCTGCACTTGCTTTTAGTACTTTTTAATTTAATTGCATTTTTTAAACTGTGTTTGGTCTAATATTGCTACATACTCAAGTGTGCTAGCTTGCATTGCATGTGAATTGTTTTTACTACTATTTTTGCTACTTTTCTGTAAAAAAAAAACTGTAAGCCTGTTTCCTATGTTTCCTGTAACTAGTGTTCCAGATATAGATTTGCTGTACCCAGGACTGTATGTAAGCTTCTGAGCCCCCCAAGCCTTTCTGTGTTGGGGAGAAGCCTTGTAGCTTATCACTGGGAGTGGTAAGCACTAGGTAACCTGTCTACCACATAAGGAGTGGTTCTGGCCCAGAAATTGTAGTTATTGGCCATTTGAGCAATCTCTTCCATCTCTCTCAACGTTCTGATTTGAAAGCGTGCATTTGCACTTGTAACATGTCTAGTGCAGATACAGATTCTTAGTTTTAGCACTTAAATTTGCTTATTCATGCTCAGCACTTGTTCAGAATTTGCATGCACTAAATAAGCTACTAATTACTATATCACTCAGTCTTCCTCATTACCTAGAGGAAAACAGTTTTTGTACTTACTTTTCTCACTTGCTTAGAGAAAAACAGCTCTTATACTCACTTTCCTCACTTATCTAGAGGAAAATAGTTTTTTATTCAGGCATGTCCAAGGGTCAGCTCCCAGTGTTCTCTCCTGTCTATCTGATGAATCTGGACATCTTGAGGCAATGTAGAAATTGCCTCATGTACACAGACAACCCTCTCATCCTACCACCCAACACTACAACCTGTAAGAGCTGCACTTATCTAGCCAAACTGGAGGTAAAGCTCTCTCCAACCAAGACTGAATTTGACAGTCATGAGGAGAAGGTAAACATTTGCACCACACCGCACTCATCACATAGTCTCACTAAATCTACACCACCAAAATCCACACATAGTAACACAAAAACATTCACTGAGGCTCTCAGTAATAATCTGTCTAAGCAACAGAGACCTACAAAGCACAAACGCAAGCAACCTCCATCCCCCAACACAACCTAAATGACACATAGCCCACAGACTCAGTGTGCCACTCAACAACAGCCAGTAAGGCAAAACAATGTACCCAACACACTAGACATAGGCGACTCTATAGTCAGGCACACTGATGTCCCACTCACCAGACTAAACAAGGAGGAGGTTACTGTCAGCTGTCTGTCGGGTGCCAGGATCTGCCACATAAACCACACACTCAGGTCACGCCACAAGTACAAATATGACTTTGTCATTGTCCATGTTGGTGTGAATGACCTGAGAAGTACCTCCTTGGACTACATGAAAAGAGACATTGAAGAGCTCTCTGATCTTGGCCCAGGCAGGTATGACCCATGCCCTGAGTAGCATTCTGCCATCGCCCAGAATGATACCGCAGTACAAGGACAAAATGATTGACTTCGACAATTGGCTAAGCTTCTGGTGTCATTCTAAGGGGATCCAGTATCTGTCTGCTTGGGATGACATGGTCGACAGACCATGATGCTTTGCCACAGATGGCCAGCACCTGTCACCCCTGGGATTCTGGATACTGGCTAAGGCTCTTGCTGCCCCTATAGTGCCTTATTTAGGCAAGGTTCAAATAACAAATTCACCACCATAACAGGAACAGGCAAGCAAAAACTGAGGATAATGTTACTCAATGCTAGAAGTTTAAATCTCAAAATGCACTCACTCGAGGCACTCCTTAAAATGGAGAACATCGATATCTGTGCAGTGACTGAGACCTGGTTCAAGGTTCCAGAGAGCACCCCTGCACTACCAGGCTATAACTCATACCACAACTTTCAGCTATGTAACCTGGACCGAAACACCAAAGGTGGAGGTGTGTCCATGTTCATTAAGGATATCCACACCTCCAGGCTAGTTGTTCAGCATAATGCATTCGAGGTTATCCAAGTGCAACTAACTCTGGGAAAAACTGCAATCCAAATTGTAGCTTGCTACAGATCCCCCACCATGCCCCAGGATTCCCACTCCTCTTTTCTTGATGTACTGGAAAATATTAGGGTTCAACCAAACACCCTAATAATGGGTGACTTAAACTACCCCACCATTAACTGGGAAAATTACTCATGCACCAACTCCTTAGCTCAACGCTTTCTGGAATTCATAAACTCCAATGCCCTGGATCAACTTATCCACACCCCCACCAGGGGCAACAATATCCTAAACCTAGTCATTACCAACATGAGTGACTGGTGTTCCACACCTGAAGTCATCTACTCGTTGGTCTGATCTGACCATAAGCTAATCACCCTTGATATCCACATCCCGCCCCCACCCCCCCCATTAAGGAAACCACAATAAAAACTTTCTCCAAAGCCAACTTCATGCTTCTTAAGACAGAAGTGGTGAACTTCATGACACCCATGCAGATCGACAATACTGTTACAACTGCTGAATCCTACACAAATAGGTTCATAGGTTCATAGGCTGGTACTAGGCTATTGGCCCTAAGGCCTATGCAAGCCTAGCCATAACAATTCCCTGGAAATTTCTTCCCACAATATTTACTTCTCTGGGCCTCTGTCTAGCAGGGCGACTGACATGATCCCTGGGGTGAATTTCCTATCTCCCATCCAATCATCAAGGTTCCTTTTGAAGAGGGCAATGAGGCGCTCTGCTTGACATGTATGGGCAGTCTATTCCAGAGTATGGGGAGCCTCTGGGTCAGGAACCTATCCCTCCAGCATGTTTTGTTCATTGCGATGATAAGGTTTAGATCCCTGGAGCGTGTGGCTCTGAGGGATTGGGATTTCTTTAAGTGGAGCATGTCCAACAGCTCAGGGTTTGACATGGCCTTGTATGTTAAGCAGAGATCGCCTCTGAGTAGACGATATGCCACAGAGTATAGCTGGAGTTTTTTTAGACGGTCAGCATATGGCATCTGCTTTAGGCTGTGATTCTTTTAGTGAGGTATTTCTGTGGCCTTTCAAGCTGTTGCAGATGTCTTGTGAGGTACATACCAAATGGGGCATTATACTCTATAATGGGTCTAATGAGGGATGAGTACAGTGGGACAATGACCTCCTTTTTTCTGGATAAAAAGCCCTTAGTGATGAGGTGTGCCACATAGAAGGATTTCCTGACTATTGTGGCAATGTGTTTATCAAACGTGAGACCACTGTCCACTTGTGTCCCTAAGTCTCTCATCACACATTCGATGTTTAGTGTCCTGCCAACTAAGAGGTAGTTCATGGGTACATGTTTTTTTCCAAAGGGGTTAACTCTACATTTCTTGGCATTAAGCTTGAGCCCATGGCTCTGGCACCAGGCATCTGTTTCTGTAAGGCCTTTTTGTAGAATATCCCCATCATTTGGGGATTCAATAATGGCTCCCAGTATGCAGTCATCTGCAAACTTTGTTACCCAGAGTCCCTTAGTGTTGGCCTGTATTTCAGAGACGTAGATGCCAAACAAGAGTGGTCCCAGGACTGAACCCTGAGATACTCCACTTGTCACTCATCTGGAGCTGGATTTGGAGTCGGCTACTTTTACAGTCTGGGTTCTGTCAGTAAGCCAGTTGGCAACCCATCGAGTGATGTAGGGATTTATGCCCAGCTTAGTAAGTTTATCTATGATTCCAGAGTGGGGGATGGTGTCAAAGGCCTTGGCGAGGTCCAGATAGGCTGTGTGGACCGCCTTACCCTCGTCCACAGCTCTGGAGACCGATTCGAAGAAGTCAATCAGATTCAGGAGACAAGATCGGCCCTTCACAAACCCAAACTGGGTGGGGTCCAGTGTTTGAAGGTTGCCAATGTCTTTGTTTATAAGTTCCATGATAATGCATTCCATGCCCTTGCAGATCAGGCTTGTCAGACTGATGGGACGGTAGTTCCCGGGATCCAAGGCGGATCCTCCCTTGTGGAGCGGGATAACTGTAGCTGTGCGCCACTCAGTGGGCATGAAGCCTAAGGTGAGGCTATGATTAAACATGACACTTAGGTGGGGTGCCAGTTAATTTTGTAGTTCATGTAGTACACAGCCTGGGATGTCATCTGGTCCGGTGGATGCTGTATTCTTAGCTTTGGAGAGTGCTGTTTCTACCTGTGTGGCTGTGATTATCAGAATTTGGCAATCTTTTGGTATTGAGATGGGCCCTTTAGGGGGTGAGAGGGGGGTGAAGTTGGCACCAAATCGATCTGCCAGGATATTGGCAATATCCTTGGGATCAGTATATTTAATGCCATTCTGTTGTAGCTCAGAGCAGATCTGAACATTGCCATTTAGATTATTGACATAACTATAGAATGCCTTGTGATTGTCTTTGGAATCTTTGGCAATTTTATTTTCGTAACTAGCTTTTGAAGATTTTATGAGGGATCTCAGCTTCTTACTGAGGCTGGTGAGGGAGTTTTGGAGTTTTTTGCATCCTGGGATTTTTCTCTTTTCTGCAACAGTTTCTTCCTTCTGTTGTATAGTTTGTTTATAGCAGGAGACCACCAGATTGGCTTTCTTTTTTGGAGAAGAGCACCTTGGTTCTATTTGGGATGGCACGATTCATGCACGATTGGATGTGCTTGTACAGTGCCTTAGTGTAGGATTCTGCAGTCGAACTTCCAGATCCCATCTGCATGGGTGTTGTGAAGTTTGTCACTTCTGACTTCAGTAGCATGAAGTTGGCTTTGGAGAATTTTTTTTAAGGAGGTTTCCTTACTGGGGGTTGGGGGTGGGATGTGGATGTCAAGGGTGATTTGCTTATGGTCAGACCTGACCAATGAGGGGGTGACCACTGTTGTGGAACATCTATCTCCCATGTTGGAAATGACCAGGTCTAGGATATTGGAGCCCCTGGTGGGACAATGGATTAGTTGATCCAGGGCGTTGGAATTTATGAATTCCAAGAACCGTTGGGAAAAGGAGTTGGTACCTGAGTAGTTTTCCCAATTAATGGTGGGGTAGTTGAAATCACCCAGTATTAGGGTGTTTGGTTGTATCTTAATATTTTCCAGTATGTTTAGGAAGGTGTAGTGAGAATCTTGGGGTATGGTGGGGGATCTGTAGCAAGCTCCAGTTTGGATTGCAGTCTTACCTGCACCTGGAGAATTTCAGATGCATTGTGTTGGGCAACTAGCCTGGAAGTGTGAATATCCTTGGTGAATATGGACACTCCTCCACCTTTAGTGTTTTGGTCTTGGTTTTGTGGACAAAAAGTGTGGTAAGAATTGTAGCCTGGTATTGCAGGGGTGCTCTCTGGATCCTTGAACCAGGTCTCAGTCACTGCACTGATATTGATGTTCTCCATTTTTAGCAGTGCCTCAAGAGAGTGCATTTTGAGGTTTAGACTTCTAGCATAGAGTAGCATAAGCACTTACACAAGTGCATGGATCGTGCTATCCCAAACAAAACCAAGACGCTATCCCCCACTAAAAGGAACCCAATCTGATGATCCCCTGCCATAAAAAAACTGTACAACAGAAGGAAGACACTGTTGCAAAAGAGAGTAAAATCCCATGAGTGGAGGAGCTCCCTGGTCAGCCCCAGTAAGAAGCTGAGATCCCTTATAAGATCCTACAAAACTAGCTACAAAAACAAAAATCACCACTAATTCCAAGGACAACCACAAAGCATTCTATAGCTATGGCAAGAATCTCGATGGAAACACCCAGATTTGCTCTCAGTTACAGCACAAAGGCAAGAAAATTACAGAGCTAACTGATATTGCCAACATTCTGGCAGAGAGGTTCAGTGCTAACTTTACCCCCCTTTCACCCCCTAAAGGGCCCATATCTATACAGGAAGAATGCAGAGTCTCTGTAATCCTACTATGCAGGTAAAAGCTGCATTCTCTAAAGCCAAAAATACTGCATCCTTGGAACCGGACAACATCCCAGGCTGTGTTTTACATGAACTTCAGAATGAACTGGCTCTCCACTTAAGCACCATGTTCAATAATAGCCTCTCATCAGGCTTTTTGCCCACTGAATGGTGCACAGAAACAGTTATCCCACTCCACAAAGGGGGAGCCACCACTGATCCCAGGAACTATCGACCTATTAGCCTGATGAGCCTGGTCTGCAAGCCCATGGAATGTATCATCATGGAACTCATAAAGAAAGACACTGGTAACCTCCAAACTCTGGATCCCACCCACTTTGGGTTTGTGAAGAGCAGATCATGCCTCCTGAACCTGATCAACTTCTTTGAGGCAGTCACCAAAGCCGTAGATGAGAGTAAGGTGGTTCACACAGCCTATCTTGACCTCGCCAAGGCTTTCAACACTATCCCCCATTCTGGAATTATAGCTAAACTCACTAAACTAGGTATAAATCCCTACATCACAAGATGGGTGCCAAATGGCTCACTGACAGAACCCATACTGTAAAAGTTGCAGACTCCAAATCGGACCTCAAAGCAGTGACAAGTGGAGGACCTCAGGGTTCCATCCTGGGTCCTCTCCTGTTTGGTATCTACTTCTCTGACGTACAGGCTAACACAGAAGGCCTCTGGCTAATGAAGTTGGCAGATGACTGCAAACTAGGAGCCATAGTCAAGTCCCCAAATGATGTGGACATCCTACAGAATGGCGTCACTAAGACAGATGCCTGGTGTCAGAGCCATGGGCTCAAGCTCGTTGCCAAAAAGTGCAGTGTCATCCCCTTTGGTAAAAGCTCTGTACCCATGAACTACCACATAGGCAGCAATCTACTTAACACCAAATGTGTGATAAGAGACCTTGGGATCCAGGTGGACAGTAGTCTCTCCTTTGATAGTCACATCGCCACACTAGTCAGGAAGTCCTTCTACGTGGCACACCTCATCATAAAAGGGTTCTCATCCAGGAAAAAGGAGGTCATTGTTCCCCTCTACTCGACACTCATTAGACCCATTATAGAGTACAATGCCCCTTTTGGAATGTACCTCACAAGACATCTGCAGCAGCTGGAAAGGCCACAGAAGTACCTCACAAAGAGGATTACTGGTCTCAAACAAATGCCCTACACTGACTGCCTCAAACAACTCCAGCTTTACTCCGTAGCATATCGCCTACTCTGAGGTGATCTCTGCCTAACATATAAAGCTATGTCAAACCCAGAGCTGTTGGACATGCTAAACCTAAAGAAATCCCAATCCGACTGAGCTACATGCTCTAGGGACTTAAACCTTGTCAACACAATAAACAGGACATGCTGGAGGGATTGATTCCTGTCCCAGAGACTTCCCATACTCTGGAACAGGCTACCCATTTATGTCAAGCAAAGTTCTTCATTAGCACTCTTCAATAAAAATATTTATGAGTGGATGGGAAATAGGAAATACACCCCAGGGATCACTTCTGTGTCTCTGCTCGACAGTAGCACAGGAAAATAACTTTCTTGTGTGGCGTAAGCCAGGGATCCTTGTTGGCTATGCTTACGTAGGCCCTTGGGCTGATAGCCTAGTACCTACCTATGAACCTATGAATATGTACTGTGTGAAGAAAATCCATCATCATGTTTGCCACTCACACACTACATATACTGGCCCAATTCCCAGTATAGTCTGATGCCTGACTGTGGTATGGCACATGTCTCAGTCTGGCCCTACAAACATATAGGCTGATGGGGTATCAGAAACTGGAGCAGCATGCAACGTCAGCTAGAACAGGACCAAGAACACTAACATCTACCCCTGTCTGTACACAGGCCAAATAATATATTGATAATACCCTGCTACACAATACAGACCCTCTGTCAACAATCACCATAAGTACACAGACCTCACTAAGGTACAGACTACAACAGAATGTCCAGGTTTTGTCCTCAAATATTAGGCCTGCTATACATTACATGTCTGGCAGTCTGATATATCACTGGCTTGATATCAGGAATTATGTCAGTAAATAATGATATACTGTACATATCCACCTCTCACTGCATGACATATGGACAAAGAGTGACAGACTTGGGTGACAGAGGCACAAACACAGGGCCAGTATTGACATATTGCAGTTATAAACTGAGAACATTGCTGGTGTAACAGGGTTTGTAGTCACATATTCCTTCTGAGGGATATGAAGTCAGTAACACACATGGGTGTTACCATTTACTGACTACAATCATCAGAGTATTCTACTGCATTTATAAAGACAGAAATGTGTGAGTAACACACCAAATATGAGACTCCAAACTCTGGCCAGTCTGCAGATAACCCTGCAGGAGAGTGTTTTCTCAATCACATAACACTCTCATGCCAGACTTTAAATCATGCAGAACAGCCGTATCCGTTCAAACCATGTTAAACCAACATTACTTCAAATGTAGAACAGCAATACTTACATTCTCTCCCCATGTCTCAAACATCCCCTTCCAGTTTGTAGGCCTGTCTCCACAGTGTTTGTTGTAAAAGGTATTTCCAACTACCCTCTGTAATGCTGTTTGTCACACACCCACAAGAAGTCCTGCTCACAGTGAAGGAAAAGGGCCAACACACACTTGCAGTGCTTAGTTATAGGAGTGTGTTTCCATGCAATTGGCTATAGGAATGATACAACAGCTGTTCCACATGCATTTAGCAAGTGGGGGACTCCAATTCGTCCACAGGCCATCAGCTGATCATGAGTATTACCTACCAAAGTCAAGTTGCTGCCTATGCAAAACAGGTGCATTTTTCCACATCTAATGGAGGGGGGGGGGCAAAAAGAATTAAAGAAAGGAAGATAGAAAGAGCCAAGCATCTTTGTGTATGATCCGTGGGTGGAGATAGGTCTCGGTATTATAATGGTTGCCTATATATACATTTATAGCTGTGAATTGTCTACAAAAACCTCTATGGTGTTTGACAACTGTTGGCCTTGTAATATGACATTATGACATATGGATCCTCAATATAAAAATGTAGCAAAACCCACCCTGCAATGGATCCTGTTATTACACAAGCCCACCCACCCCCACACAGGATACTGATAAAACACACACACACTTGCCAGTGCTGAGTTTCAATCCCCTACCTAGCTATATATTGCTACTATAGTGTTACACATTTATCACACATGCCACAGAGCTTATACGTTGGACAGGTGTCCAAAAGTATCTTTGAAGGGGAGTGACATCAGCATCAGGGCTAAAGGAAGGGTATGGGAAGTGCAGTAAGTGTGAATGTCCACAAAATCAAGATTCCATCAAAGATACACACAGTCTCACACACAAACATTTTCACAGTTGCCAGGACCAGAATTAAAACTCCTACCTAACTAGTTTGCTACAGTATGTTATTACACAGTTATCACACATGCCACAGAGCTTATATATTGGTAGGCTGTCCAAAGGTATCTTTGAAGGTGAATGACATCAGCAGCAGGGCTAAAGTAGGAGTATGGGAAGTGCAGTAAGTGTGAATGTCCACAAAATCAGGTGTCATCAAAGACACATACTTTTTCACAGTTGCCAGGACCAGGATTAGAACTCCGACCTAAATCATTTGCTACACTATAGTATTACACAGTTACTATACACACCACACAGCTTAGGGAATGTGAGCTTGCCAATGGGATATTTCAAGGTGACTGACATCTGTGGGAGTACTAAAGTAGGGCAATGGGAGGTGTAGTGAGTGTGAATGGTCTCAAAATCATTCTTCTCCAAACATACACACACACACACACACACACACACACACATAGAGTTTAGCAGTTGCCATGTCTGAGATTAGAACTCCTCCTAACTAGTTTACTACATTACTGTATTACACAGTTATCACAAGTGCCAGACAGCTTATAGGGCTAAGACTTGCCCAAGGGGTTAAACACCACACAGCTTATAGGGCTAAGACTTGCCCAAGGGGTTATTTCAAGGTGACTGACATCAGCAGGGGTGCTAACATGGCCAATGGGAAGTGCAGTGAGTGTGAATGGGCCACAAATCATTCATCTGGAAACACACACACACACACACACACACTCACTCACTCACTCACTCACTCACTCACTCACTCACTCACTCACTCACTCACTCACTCACTCACACACAACTTCACAGTTGACAGGACTGAGTTTATAAATGCAACATGAATACCTATTTGTACTATCGTGTTACACAGTTATCACAAGCACCACAGACACTATAGGGCTGAGGGCTACTGAAAGGAATGTCTACAGTGACTGACATCAGCACATCATGAGATATAGGCCAATTGGATGTGTAGTGGGTGAGGAAGCCCTCATAATGGCATACTCTCTGTCACTGTCTGTCTCTCTCTTCCCCACATGTATGTGTATGTATGTTTGACATATTATAGTGTGTTGGCCTTAGATATGTGTGAGTATTCCTATCCAATGTGTATGTGAAGCATAATTGGTGTGCAGTTTGGTGTGTGTGCACAGACATCTGCAGATGACAGATATGTATAGTCCACTGTGTTGTCAGACATGGGCTTCATTTCTCTAAGTGTAGGAGCATGCCCAGTATAACCTGCAATATTGAGTGCGTCAATCCATTCCAGGTATGGTTGTACTCCAGTCCAGGCGTTGGTGTTCTACACCTACAGCTAGCAACCTCTTTCTGTAGGATATCTGTAGATAGGTTGACAATATGGAGTCACAATGTGCGAAAGATAGGGGGATACTGCAACTGATGCTGTCTGTGCTGCTTGAGTTACATGGTTGGTGTTAGCAGAGATATTCAGACATATGTACTGTTTTACACTGTGATGTATTATGTTATCAACTACTGACAGATAAGATGAATTGCTCACAGTTATTTCCCGGGAAATACAAGATGAATGCAGCTCAGTCCAATATTGTGGTCCGCAGCCTACACATTCTTGCACACTCATACCATTCTGGAGAGGTAGCTACACACACCTGCTGAATGGTCCAGCACCTTGGTAGTATGGTGGCTGAGGATCCCTTTCTTGTACATATATTGACTTAACAGAGTGGCCATATCCTGCTGTGGCCATACCTTTCAGCTGTACAGATTCACCCAGATTACCCAGAGGCAGGTCTCATATATCTGGTCAATTCCCCTTCACATTGTGTTTTATGAGCAGGTTTCTAGCCACCTACTCCTTGGTTTGCAGGCAAGGGTAGTATGGGCACACATCAGAGTTTCAGACTTCACACACTCCATGACGTCCATGCTTGTGCACCCCCCCATTATTCTATCCTCTTCCTAACATTATGCGAGCGATATATGAGAAGTATCTCTATAGCTGGCCCTTCATCCCTGCGGTATTTATGGATTGGTCCACAGTTCATGCAGTAGGACATGGGGGCATGCTACTGGGATTTGTCAGCATGGCCTTGCATTTGTGTTCTGGTGACTCTGTTTGGTTGTTAGTTATGACCCCATGAGATACCATACACTGGCACTACGGGTGAGGTACAGGCCTTTGACAGAGGACTGTAGGCCATTTGGTAGTGATGCAGGTCATCTGTAGCAGGACATTGCATTCTGTCACTCCTACATTCCCAGACTGCAAGCCAGTGGATTCCCGTGGGGTGACAGAGTAAGCGTGCAAGTTGTTAATGGCAATACTTCTTGTCCATATTGATCAATTGGTCTGGATGCAGGCAGGGTGCATCTTACAGCTAGGGACACACCTGCATAGGACACCTCTTCAGCATGCTGCATTTTGTGGGTATCCCCATGCAGATGTGGGATCATACTGTACTCATTCCCAACAGCAGGGGTATAACCTGTGATAAACCTGTGACTGATAGAGGGGTGAGCTGAGTGCATGTGTGGTATGGAAGCTACTTGTAGCTGACACACAGATATACCTGGGTCATTCCTCTTATGCTGCCTTGTGAAGGGACATAGGCAGGCTCTCATTACTTCATAACTGTGCCTTTTGTAGTCTGACAGTGATTGTCCAGACTACACCAGCAGTCCATACTACACTGACAACTAATGTGCTGCTAACCTGTATGTACAATTCCAAAGATGTGTGCAACTGACAGTTACATTTTATGCACTCTGTCTAGGGAACTTCCACCTGTGTACTGTGTGTATGTATGTGCCCACATTCAGGGCATGTCCATCTTTCAGATCGTGACAGATTTTGACATCTGGACAGTGAGTATGGATGACTGCTGACATGGGTATTGCTGAAAAGCATTGCAGTTGGCACTGCAGTTGTCATTACATGGCCCTGTCAACCACTGTAGTGCCCATAGGCCACCAAGACACAACCCTTCATGCCTACATACTGACCACTTCCAGATAATACTGAACACACAACAATGTAATATGCATACCCGTGCATATTGTTCACATGCAACAATCTATCCTGTAGACTGGGCCAGCTCGGGTAATCTGTGCTCCACTGATATTACTCCTCACACTTACATGTTACTGCATTTCTACATAGGATTGTTGGGGGGGGGGGGGCGCACCTGACAACTTTAAACATTTGCTATAACTATACTGGTATTTCAGGTACTCTGTTGGCTTCCATTTCATATTCTATTCTGACCTATCATGCAGACTAGAGGCATATCAGTAGAGTACAGATCTTACATTTTATTAACCTACATTTCGGTTTCAGACTTCTTACCCTTCAGAACTAACATGCAACTGCCAGACCTGTTGTAGTCTGTCTGTGTAGGTGTGGAGGGGGTCTGTGCACCATTGCCATTAATTGGAGGCCTTAGCCCAGCCTTTCTTTATGGTAATCTACAACTGTCCTGCTGGCTGAGGATGGTGGTGGGTATGTGAGCCTCACTGACATGCATGTGTGTGTCCTATGGACACACACAGTTATTTGGGCAACCAATGTACTGCAATGGGATTTGTCACCTTGTCTAGTACTGCCTAGTATGCTGACACCAGTATTTGTTATGAATTTCATGCTGCCCATATAGGTGTCTAGTATCTGCTGCCATCCCATTCAGCCACCTAATTCCCTTGCATGTTTGCGTCCATACCATACATACAACTATCATAACATACTATTCCATTCAGTAATTGGGAGGAAGGGTGACTTACCTTGTGGCTGAGCCAGCATTGAGGATGGTGCTGGAGGGCTGACTATGTCGGATGCACATAGTACATGACCTATACATGGTAAAGCACAGGTAGTGTCATGTTTGGCATCCCTTTTACTGTATGAGCGAGTCAGAGAGAGGTGTCATTCCCTGTGTTCCTACCGTGTCAGTGTATGTGCTATGCATTGCCTCTTTGCCAAGGCCTGGGCATACTGGGCATGCCTTCTTCTGCCTACAGGGGCAGGCTCAGGATGTTCCTCCTCCGAGACCCTCTGTGCCTGTGCTGGCCTTGGCAATAGTGGGGGGCTGTGTGGTCCTGCACCATGTTGTTCCTGCTGCAGCTGTTTCCACAGGATCATATTGTCTAGCATGGCACATACTATGAACATTTGTGTACATGTAGCCGAAGAGTACTGCAAGGCTCCACTAGATATGTCCCAGCAACAGAACCATGACTTTAAGCATCCCAAACACATGCTCTATAAAGATTTTGGTTTGTGCATGTGCCTCATTATGGCATTCTTGTTCAGGTGTGTGTGTATTTTTGAGGGGTGTCATCAGCCATGGCTCCAGTACATAGCCAGCATCCCCCACTAGGTGGCCATATGAGATGTCCCCACTGGCAAATGACTGGTACAGCTGTCTCATATGCCAGATGTGGGAGTTGTGATAGCTTTCAGGGCTGCCAGCACATACATGCAAGATAATGCCCCGGGCATCGCACACTACCTGGCAGTTGATGGAAGGGATGCCCTTGCGGTTTATGTAGACCCTACCCTGCTCACCGGGTGGTGCTTTGATGTGTATGTGCATGCAGACTATAGCACCCACTACCTCAGGGTATTCTGCTATTTGGTGGAAGAGACACATATTGCTGTTCAATGCCTCATGGATACTGAGGAAATATATGTACTCACCGGCATGTGCTGACATGGGATCCAGGAACTGGTGGAGTACTCTGTATCCCTGTGAGAGCCCCATGATATACACAGTATTCTTAGGCCTACACATACCTTGGTATCCACTGGGATAGGTTCCCCTCTGTTGGTTCTGTGTGTGAGGCGGGGCCGGCACAGCTCAACAGTTTGCTGTAGAATGTCCCTGTCCACCCTTTAGTGCTCCAATATCTCCAGCTCATGTAGCCCCTGGTAGCTTATCCTGGGTCTGTACACTCTTCTCCTCCTCCTCACTGTGGGATGGTCGTCAGCATTCACATCCTCACCACCCTTAGCCTCTTGCACATATTGATGTATGATAGTAACAGCAGCCCCTAACATTTTTTAGTTTCGTCAGGTAAAATTTCCCCGTCTGTGTACACCGGTGATGTAGAGTTTGTGGGGAAAAAACAGACTGAAAGGTGTTTGCATAGTTTATAGTTGTGTGCTTGGCTGTTGCCTGTATAATTGGCTGATTCTGATACATTTCACCTGCCAGCTATGTTAGTTCTCCTTGATTGCCTTCCTACTGCTGTTTCCCCTTCCCACTTCATCCCTATTTAAGCCCCGAGGTGCACCATGCATACCCCATGCTCAAATGTAAACAGTTCTGCTATCCCTGTGTTTTTTTTTTATTTTTTAGGCTTGCCGTGCACACCCATTTACCCAATGTAAGCACTTTTAATCAGAAATGGCCTTCCCTGGAAGTGAACATGCTCTACATTTCATGGAATAAGACAATACAGCTTCAGACACACCCCCTTCTTTAGTTGTGCTTAGCTACGGGCAAACACCGACCACAGAGCTCCAATGAGCTTACAGTAAGCATGACACACCCCCTTATGAAGTCATTCAGCTCTTAGACTTGCACTGTTGTATTCCTGTACCTACACGGTTAGGTACAACCTGACACTGAAGAAATCTGTGATTCAGTATAACTCCCCTCATTTGCATACCCCATTGTGTAAGTCATTAGTTACTATACTTAAACAGACCCCTTCCCTTTGATGACCACTGCCCCCGGGTATTGTTTACATTGTGCATGCCATTGACTATAATGGCAAAATGCAGAATTCACTTAAAATTAACTATTCCCATTTTTTTTTTATTTTCAGCACAATCTCGTTTGCTTGCCACTGCCATAAACTTAAATGGCCAAGATTGGCAAAAAAAAAAAAGTTTCATTTAAAAAGAAATAATCTGTTTTTAATGCCAATGGCCTTATATTTGGCCATTGGCATGTGTATTAAACATAATACATGCTTTTACATGAGCTGTCATGCCTCCGTTTTGTCAGACGCAGAAATGTATTCAGTTACTAGCCGAATAATTTCTTCACTGACACTGTTCTTATATGGAGGCCGTGCAGCTTGGTGAATTGCAAAATAACTTCATTTGCATGGTTTTCACCAGCAAATTAGGTGATTTGCATATTTTCCAGTTTTCCGTGCAAGAACAGTGTAGGGCTGCTCATGCATGTGAAAACGGCACTTTCCTGGATCGCTCAGCGGCAATTTTCCCTTCAGGAGCTCCTACACTGTTCCGGCACGGGAAATCGGCCTTCATGAAACCCAGGGAGTATTTTCTATTCAGAATAAAATCAGTCAACACTGAATTCTGCAGTTCAGTTGTGTGTATATTTCAGTATATATTTATAACCAACAGTCCATCATCAACCAATATATCAAAAAATCTAATTCATCCACAAATTAATGGGAATAACTAAAATAATGTTTTTTTAGGGGGTGAGCACTCCCACAACCTTGCAAATTTATTGACAGGCTACACAAAAGTGCAACATTTGAAAACTACCCTACCTGCACTGTTTTGTGATCACAAAAATACATACTACCTCTCCTTGATGCAGCAGTAAACAAATATAGCACCACAGTGTACCCAAACATGCATCATTAACACCCCATAATATTTTACAATGGAAATGGAACTTCAGCATTAAATGATTTGATCAAACTGAAGACCAAAGTTCTAACAGTTGACAATACCGTGGTAATCCATATATCTATAAATATAAATATATATATATATATATATATATATATATATATAGATAGATAGATAGATATACACACACATACACACATATGCAAGTCTACACACACACGCGCACACACACACACACACACACACACACACACACACACACACACACACACACACACACAGACACACTCACACACACACACTCACACACACAAAAACATACACACAAAAAAAGAGCAGCCACTTCTGAACCTAAACATAAGTGACACAGACTTGTCCACTGTACTTATATATTTAAGCTTTCATTTTTTTTTTAATTCTGTTACTATTCACCACTAATGTAGTTCTCTGTTCTAGAGAATGACATTCCTGTTATTTTCTAGGTACCTTATTCTGGATTTTGGTCAGTTAATCAGAATTCTTTACTGTAACTGACATTCAAGAAAAGTCATGTGCAATGAAACAGCATTCAAACACAACATTCAAGTAGTTTCTGGTGGAGGTGTATATTTTCTTACATCTCCATGCAGAGGACTTGCCTGTCAGTAAAATAACTAATGCTGGAGTAAATAAGACAAGGCACCTTGGGTGAAGGAAAATTACCTTTACTTCATATACCCAAACTTAATTTGTTGATTCTTTAGAGACATACAGAGTCAATGAGGTGTCATATTTCTGCCATTATCTAAAGGGTATTTATGCATAAGATGCCACATTCTGCACTATTATCTCCATAATATAAGTGTTTCCTCTGTTATATAAGCTTGTGGAATTATAGGAAATTTCTTTTGGCAAAATGAAATTCTGACACACATAGCAGTCTCAGCTGTTAGTACAATAAAGCAATTATTACTTCAAAGGTTAAGGGAAAATTGAACTATGAGATTAGCGCTACCTTTCTTTATTCTCTCTATACTGCAAATAAGGATTCATCTACCAAGTTCCAGGTAGGAGTTTAGTCTAAGGTAAACATCATTGTTAATGAACGTGGCCAGGCTGTTTAACCTGATGTTCTATCTCTTAGAACTGGATGGCACTTTGTGTCACAGTGTCCTGACAGTGCTCAGCATCTCAAAAATCATGAAAAACAGCCACAACAACGGCTGCTTAGTTGCATATAAAATATTTTACTGTTTAGATAACCAGTAAGTAGTCTTAGTAGTTTATTTGTTTTTCACTGTAGGAATTGGAAAGATGAAAATAAAGGAAATTAATCAGTTTTGTTACGTATATGTATTATCATACATAAAAGCTACACTGCACAACTTCCTGCACTATTAAGACACTGGCTTCACTGAATTTCATGCTTAATGTGCTTTAAATTAATAAAATATAAGTATGACAGATGCTGTTAGTGCCGTCTGCAAAGATAAATTCATATAAGAATGGCAGTACTAAGTACTTGTAGCGTTGCTAAAAATACAATGTTTTAGTCTATATAGAGATGCAAATTACAAACAAATCTGGTTAAGGCAGCCCTAAGCCATAAGAATTTATTGTTCAACAGTGATGCATATGGGGTCATTCTTGCCTGAAGGAATCATCAAGGGTTTACGTGTATGATACAAGATAGCAGATTCACAGAGAAAAAGAATGTGACAAAGTGAGGGGCAATGACCATCTAGATTCTTTAGAATTAATGTTTATTCAATGGCCCAGATTCAGTAAAGTTTGTGGAATCTGGTGCATTATGCCAATATCAATGCTAATGATGCAGATAACAATATAATATAGTGAACTCGAAATATCTCGATGCACAAAAGAGTATCTGAGTAACAATGGTACACTAAACAATACCCACAAGTAATCCGTAAGTAATGAAAAATCACTTTGAAGTGTGATGTACATAAATAAAGTTATGGAATGAATCTCACAATTCAAGTATTCTAACAGTTTTAAATACATATCTATAACGGAATCTCTCCAGTAAGTTGAGTCATTTACAGAATGGTTTACTATCAAAATGAAGAATGAAGGCTTGGCAAAAATGGGAATGTCAAATGTCAGTTGGCTGATTCTTATATTGCCGACCTTCAAATCTTAGGTTCATAGGTTCATAGGTTCATACTAGGCTATCTGCCCTAGGGCATTTATAAGCCTAGCCAGAATGTGTTTGGCTTTCGCCACCCATTTTAAATTTATTTTGCTATGCCCTTTTTCGAGGTTAGTATACTGTGCCTCTGTCTAACAGTGACACAGAAGTGATACCCGGGGTAAACCTATGATCTCCCATCCACTCATCAAGATTCCTCTTGAAGAGAGTCAATGAGGGACTCTGCCTAACCTGGACTGGGATTTTATTCCAGAGTGAAGGGAGCCTCTGGGTTATGAATCTGTCCCTCCAGCATGTCCTATTTATTTCAGTGCTGAGGTTCAAGTCTCGAGTGCGTAGCTCGATGGGATTTGGATTTTTTGAGGTGCAGCATGTCCATTAATTCCGGGTTGGACATGGCTTTATACGTCAGGCACAGATCGCCTCTGAACAGGCGGTATGCCACTGAGTAGAGCTGGAGTTTCTTTAACCGGGCAGCATATGGCATCTGTTTGAGCCCTTTGATCCTCTTGGTGAGATACTTTTGGGGTCTTTCCAGTTGCTGCAGGTGTCTGTTAAGGTACATCCCAAAAGGCGCATTGTACTCAATTATGGGCCTGATGAGGGATGAGTAAAGAGGCATGATGACGTCCCCTGATCTAGATGTGAATCCCTTCATGATTAGGTGGGCTATATAAAATGTTTTTCTAACCACTTTGGCCACGTGGTTGTCAAATGAGAGATTGCTATCAACTTGGGTCCCCAGGTCCCTAATTACTTCTTCTGTACTTAATGGATTACCACCTATGTGGTAATTTGTGGGCACTTTGTTTTTGCCAAAGGGGATAACTATACACTTTTTGGCATTTAGCTTGAGGCCATGGCTCTGCACCAGTTGTCTGTTTCTATGAGGCCCTTTTGGAGGATGCTTGTGTCGGCTGGAGAGTCGATTATGGTGCCCAGTTTGCAGTCATCTGCGAACTTGGTCAGCCACAGTCCTTCCGTGTTGGCCTGTACCTCCGAGAAATATATACCGAACAAGAGAGGTCCCAGGACTGAGCCTTGTGGGACACCACTTGTAACTGGTTTGGAGTCTGACATGGCTCCAGCAATTCTAACCATGTGGGTTCTGTCCTTGAGCCAGTTTGCAATCCATCTAGTGACATAGGGGTTTATATTTAAGCTGGTGAGCTTATCTATAATGCCCGAGTGGGGTATTGTATCAAAGGCTTTTGCGAGGTCCAGGTAGGCTGTGTGGACCACCTTCCCCTCGTCAATGGCCTTGGTGACTGTTTCAAAGAAATCAACCAGGTTTAAGAGGCAGGATCTGCCCTTAACAAAGCCAAACTGGGTAGGATCCAGTGTTTGTAGGTCCCCAATATCTTTATTTATGAGGTCCATGATGATCCTTTCCATAGCTTTGCAGACCAAGCTAGTCAGGCTTATGGGGCGATAGTTTCCAGGATCCATTGAGGCACCACCTTTATGGAGAGGGACCAATGTTGCTGTACGCCACTGTATGGGCACATATCCTGTAGTAAGGCTGAGATTGAACAGTAGTTTTATGTTTGGGTTTAGCTCTTCTTGGAGTTCATGTAGGACGCAGCTCGGGACACCATCTGGTCCCATTGATGCTGTGTTTTTTGCTTTGGAGAGGGCGGCTCTTACCTGAGCATCTGAGATGTCAGGGGGGCAGCACTCTGCTGGGATAGATATTTACCCTTTTGGTGGGGAGGGGGGGAGATGTTTGCTCTGAACCTGTCAGCTAGGATGTTGGCAATGTCTGTGGGTTCGGTGTATTTTTTGTCATTTTGGACTAATTCTGAGCATATCTGGGAATTCCCACCCAAGTTCCTAACATAACTAAAGAAAGCCTTGTGATTATCCTTAGTGTCCTGTGCAATTTTTCTCTCGAAGCTGGCCTTAGACAATTTTATGTGTGCCCGTAGTTTTTTGCTAATACTGATCAGTGATGCCTTCCCTTTTTGGGATTTTGCTCTATCTTTGAGTGTCTTGTGCAGCGAATGCCACTGTGTATTTGCTTATACTTGGTTGATGTAACGAATAGAGACTGCGGTACAGTGCAGATCCAGAAATTAATCCTTTTCCTCACTGTTCTGTAATCTCGGAGTTGGAATATATAGTTTGCAGTGGGTCTGGGGGGCTAGGGGTGTGCAGAGGGGCTTGCCCCCCTGCAAATACGTGAGTTGTTATGTTGTGCAGTGCTGAACTGTGCAGATTAGTAATGCTGAAAAGCAGGCAGGTGAAAAAGGATGTCGAATAATACCGAATTCACATTCATCGGTATGACATTTAACATTCTAACCTAATTAGTATGCAGTACTTCAGTAATATGAGTACAAACCATGAACAGATTTTTGTTCTTAATTTTGTGGTTTTGTTAGTAAACTCTACAGAATACTGTGTTGTTATAAAAATTTGCTAACTCTCACTTACAAATTCCAATGGAATCCATGAAATTTGTAATAAAAAAAAATAATAAATGTGAAGGGCAATTGTGGCCACATTGCCACAACTAATATTAGCTAACAATGAACGCAGAGCTTGTATGGGGAACACAGGTAATGCACACACCCAAGGAAAGTAGGAGATGGAAAAGAAGATCCAGTGTATGGGTAAAGAAGAGGGACACAAGAGGAATCATGGAACAGGAAAATGAGAGGGATTTTTTTTTTTGATGGAAATAGAGCACATTTTTTATTTTTTTAAGAATAGAAGGAAAGATAACGATGGGGAACGAGGAGTAAAAGGCCATCATAGCAGGTATACCCATAGAACAAATATTACAACATGTGACAGACAAAGACTGGAAAAAACAATAAGGACAGGTGAGTTACACAGATGGCATACTGCACAGCACGGGCAATGGAAAGCTGGCAAACAAAGTGGGGATGTTTACCATTTATGGTGGAATGTAGAAAAAAATATCTACCTAGGCACTATCAAGTTACAACATGTTGCAAACTGTGTGGCAGTCATAAATGGATGTGTTTGACCAATGGTATACATGTTGTAGGGTAATAAATAAAGATCATAGTACACATTTGATAAATAAACACATATCAAAGTAGTCTGTCAGCTGTGCAAGTTTAACCCAAACAACATCACAGATGAGCACATGCAGATATAAACATGACAGATAACTACAGCAGAGGATAAAACCACACCTCTGACTATGCGTGTGAAAGTCAAACAAGCAAGCATAGTGCCAAACAGCAGTATTGCAGCAAAACAGCAAAATGGCTGCTAAGTATACAAGTAGGTGTACACAACCCAAACAAGTGTGTAATGGAATGTATATGTCATACACATATGCCATGTCAAAGGCAACACACAGGTGTAGGTGCATATGTATGACTGCCAGTGGCCTAATGGAATGTACTTGAAAGCAATGTCAATACACATACAAACACTAATGACGTGTAAGAATATTTGCAAAATTCTGACACTAGAGCTTAAAAATATCAGAGTGTGCACATGGATTTCAATAATATACACTGGTTAACACACAAGTATAATGACAACAAGGATGTATTGTAAGCAGTAGCCAGTGTCTTGTGTGCAGATGTTCGGCACCTATAAAATGCCAAATATTTGGCACCTGTTCAGCATGTCAACAATGTAATACATGACATTGGTCAATAATTGCAACAAAAGCAAACATATCTGCAAAATATAATATGGAAATATGAAGATGGAAGTAAAGTGGACAACCTAGGCCCATATCAGGGAAAAGCAGGACAACAAGGTATGTTTACATATTGCAAATCCATGTGTACAACACAAAGGGTGATGCTGAAACGAACACAAAATACATTTAAACAAATGGCAAATGTATGTCATATAGGCAGACTGATTGCTGATGTTCACAGAAATGGCCATGTGTAAATCACACATACACAATAATCTGCAAGCATGTAACATCAACAGGCAAAGGTAAGCAAGCTAAGAATTTCAATCACATACACATATCCTGTCATGCTGAGAATGAATAAACAACTGCAGGTGTATGTCGCTCACCCCACTCATTACTGTGCAGAGGACACTCCTATGACCCTCATTACAGCACATGAATGGTAAGTCAGTGAATGCATACATGCAAAAGGTACAAAACTGTGTATCAGTACAGCTCCGACTATGTGCATAGATATGTACAATCATCACTTACTGTGTACAGCTACTGGTGTAAGGTGTGAACTTATGTGACTAAGTAATGGACGTGGAAATGTAGCATACAGCAAACATGGAGTGATGCACTGCTGCAGAATACATTATCCTTCCCATGGTGTATACAACAATGCTACATTGGCTTACAATGCAGTCAGAAAATGAGAACTGCCCATAGGTATGACGTACCTGTATATGACCCCACATGGCATCATCATTGCCAGCACATAGCATCAATTCATGCCAGTGGGATGGTATGACAAGTTCCATCAAAAAGTGGGAAATGACATGTCCTTCTGTTCCACATACGTGACATAGCAATATAGAAATAAGAACCCCAGCAGTAGTGCTGGACTATGGACAACATCTGCTGCCTGTCAGTTTCTCTCAGTAAAACATGTTTACAAGCAAATTGTTGCAGCAGTAGCTGCAGGTTAACTGCCACAATGCATGGACAGCTGAATGTCTGATGAAAGTGGAGTATCTTAATGTGTGTCATGCACACATTGAAACTTAATTAAATGTCACTTGACAGTAATTCATAAGCATGACAGCTACATGTTATGCATACATAACGGTGCATATACAGTCCAATCAGTTATATGGCAATCAGCATTTTAACAACATAACACAAATGGAGCAATACTTACAGGCCATTGGGATTAGGCTGAAGGGGCTGAACCTCATGAGGGACCTCACAGGCTATTTCCTTGAATGAGTCATGCAAAGCCCATGCCATATCCTGGAAGAATGTCCCAATCGTGTCCCTCATCTGTGTTTGAAACACCTCGGTTACAACCTCCCAGATATCATCCTAGCAATCATCACTTCACTAGTCCTGGTGTCGTCTTCTCCAGGGTACAGCAGGCATGATGGTGTGGTTAGGTGTGTCAGCTTCCTCATCCTTGTCGTCATCCTTGTCATCATCAGAGGACTCTGGCACTGGCCTGGCATGTGCTCGTCATCTCCATCTGATTAGCAATCATCTGTGGATCCCATTCTCTGTTAAAATGAAATGCAAAACATGACAAATAAATCTATCACCCTGCACATTATCATGACGTTGACCTTAAAATAAAACGAATGTGCATGCGCATCCACTGTCTGACATAATTAATATCCCATCCGTGTGTGAGTTTTGCAAATATGAATATGACACAGAAGGTGTTTTAGCATCAGTCGAAGTTGTTATTTAAAACCAGTTCAATTTGAAATGTTGCAAACATTAGCAAACAGCACAAGTGTAATAAACACAACTGCTGCTAGTGAATGTCTCCTAATGCACACAGCACCCTACATAGCTCACTGTATCTATAGTTATGGACATGTCCAATAACAGAACATGGCAGGTAGAATGTGCCCATTACCACTGAGAGCAGCTCAATCAAGGCTGTGCAATGGTGTGCATACCACAACTTGCCAGTGGGAATCATGACATCACCTGGACATTTGAATATTGACCAGCATGAAGCATTGCAAGTGCATGGAAAGTAAGCAGATGTAACATTTCATGGCATTTGAATGGACTCATAAATGACACTTCCTCATGACACAACAACATAACTGAAAATCAATAAAATAAAAACTTATAAATATCAAGATGTTATTATTGGGACCTGCACAGTTTAATAATCTTGTCTGGCTCAGTAAACTGTTAATTTGAGTGCCTGTCAGCATGTTACTATTCCCTTTTTTTTTCTCTTGCATGTCTTCCCTCAACAAATATGTCTGTGTGTGAATGTAAATTGTAGTCTCAGCATGTAATGAATCATATGAACAGCCACCAACTGATATTCTTAAATTCAAGGCACTCTTTACATGACGATATTGTGGAAACTAGGCAAGCCAAGTGACAAACATCTGATCCAGGCAGCATGGTAATTGGGTGAACCCACATCAACATAATGAATACAATAGTAACAAATACTTATAATGTTAAATAATCACAGCCTGTGACACATAATAATCTATTATATGTCGGTCAAACAGTATTGTGTGTACAACTGTATGCATGACATATCCAAATGCAATGGTACACACTCTGTAAATGAGAATGTGAACACTGACTCAGGAGACACCCATTCAGTCTATGACATAGCAGGCTATGCACAAGAGTTCAGTCACTGGTAAATAAATGCCAACCCATGCATTATAAGCAGTAGTCAAAGCACTACAAATATGAATGTAAAACATCCCCCTCACCGTAAGTGTGACAGATACACAAACCTGACTGTCATCTATGTTGTGGCTTACGTTTCAGACATTATCTTCAGAAAACATGGCTTGATTCTAAATGATATTTCCATTTGTATTTGAATCACACTGTTAAGCACAGGTGTAGTGTGATTATTGCACTTACCTTTATGATGTATGACAGGTGTACATGCATTCTAAACAATATACATGGTAATGTCAAAAATACAGGCCTGTAACAAGGATCAGATGCATTTCATTTAACTAACCAGAAAATTAAGCAATATTTCCCGCTCCTTCCACAGCTTCTCAAGCCTGTGCATCCACTTGATGCACAGGGCTTTATTCCAGCCCCAGTCTTCCTCACCTGAAAAAAAGAAAACAGCGACCATGAATGATGTAGTCCTCAAATAACAGGGATATACACTGCTCATATTAGATTATAGAAAATGTACTTCTGCAAAACTGCAGATAATAAACATCCACATTTTACATAAGGCCTTTTCGTCATTGAACACATATTGAAGAACATGAGATACAAACCTGTATCTCTAAGACAACTCAAATGTTGACACTTGCCTAACTAGCCAATACATCTTAACTATGAGTGTGTGTTGTGAATGCAGAAAAAGACTTGGGGGTGGTGACATCACTTGGAAGGGGAATGGGCTACTAATATGGATCATGACTTAGAATTTTAAAAAAGGAACACCTGCTGGGCATTTAGGTAAATACTTAGCAAGAATGACTTCATGTCCGCATTGTGGTCAGAACCATTAACAGTAATGGAAAACCTTCATATGTCATTCAGTGGAACAGTGGGATAGTTTCATGTATCACAGAGTTTCTGTTAACACACATATAATAGGTGGTGTACATCAGGAACACAGTAAAGTATGTAAGAATGACCATTTGACTCCCTCAAAATATAAGGAAGAGATTGTTTTTGAAGTAAATTTAATACTGAATGACAAAACAACCCTTGATAGCACTTTTGAACATAATGCCATATTGCACAACACGTTGTTAGACATATGACAGTCTGTATCATGCTTTACTAAATCTGCACTTAAAGAGCTGCTGCTAACAGACCTTTATGGATTATAACCATATTCATAAGAATTTGATGAATAACTGAGTTTTTCATAAACAAGTAAATAATAAGTGGTGATATCAATAAGGAGTTACATAGAGAAGAAGATCTGAGTATGTGTGAAATGAGCCAAGGTAATTTAATGAGAAGTTTCCCCCTATGGAGAGTTTATCTCACAGGACATCTACAACAACTGGAAAGGCCACAGAAAAACCTCACAAAGAGGATTACTGGCCTCAAACAGATGCCCTATGCAGACCGTCTCAAAAAACTCCAGCTTTACTCCAATGCATATCGCCTACTCAGAGGCAATCTCTGCCTAACACACAAAGCTATGTCAAACCCAAAGCTTTTAGACATGCTCCACTTAAAGAAATCCCAATCCCTATGAGCTACACGGTATGGGGACCCAAACCTTGTCACTACAATAAACAGAACATGCTGGAGGGATAGATTCCTGTCCCAGAGACTTCCCATACTCTGGAACAAACTACCTCTCTATATCAAACAAAGCTCCTCATTAGCATTCTTCAAGAAAAATCTTGATGATTAGATGGGAGATAGGAACTTCACCCCGGGGATCACTTCTGTGGCTCTGCTCGACAGTGGCACAGGAAAATAATTTTCTTGGTTGGCGAAAGCCAGGGTGCCTTTGGCTAGGCTTATATAGGCCCTAGGGCCTATAGCCTAGTACCTACCTATGAACCTATGAACCCATAGTTTGCCAGATACAGGCCTACTATACAGTTTCCTTAGAGGGCAAGCTAACAGGCAGCACATGCTCTTTTGTAATAAGCAGGTACTTTTTGTGTTAGGTTATATTCCTGTAGATAACTGATGAATACAGAAACTTCTGAAACTTATTAGCCATTATAATCTAAAGAATTAACAGCTATCAACACATGAGAGTAAAATCCCATGAGTGGAGGAGCTCACTAGTCAGCCTCAGTAAAAAGCTGAGATCCCTTATAAGATCCTCCAAAGCTAGCTATTAAAACAAAATTGCCACTAATTCTAAGGACAACCAGAAAGCATTCTATAGTGATGTCAAGAATCTTGATGGCAACACCCAGATCTGCACTGAGTTACAGCACAACAGCACGAAAATTACAGAACCGATTGATATTGCCAACATTCTGGCAGATAGGTTCAGTGCTAACTTTAACCTCCCCTCACCCCCTAAAGGGCCCATAGCTATACAGGAAGAAAGCAGAGTCCCTGTAATCACAACTACACAGGTAAAAGCTGCACTCTCTAAAGCCAAAAACACAGCATCCATGGGACCAGACAACATCCCAGGCTGCATTTTACACAAACTTCAAAATAAACTGGCTCCCGACTTAAGCACCATGTTCAATAATAGCCTCGCATCAGGCTTTGTGCTCACTGAATGGTGCATAGCAACAGTTATCCCACTCCATGAAGGGGGAGCCACCACTAATCCCGGGAACTATCGACCTATTAGCCTGATGAGCCTGGTCTGCAAGGCCATGGAACGTATCATCATGGAACTCATAAACAAAGACATTGATAACCTCCAAACTCTGGATCCCACCCAGTTCAGGTTTGTGAAAGGCAGATCATGCCTCCTGAACTGATCGATTTCTTTGAGGCAGTTATCAAAGCCGTAGATGAGGGTAAGATGTTTCACACAGCCTATTTTGACCTCGCCAAGGCTTTCAACACCATCCCCCATTCTGGAAGTATAGCTAAATTCACTAAACTAGGTATAAACCCCTAGATCACAAGATGGGTTGCCAAATGGCTCACTGACAGAACCCACACTGTAAAAGTTGCAGACTCCAAATCTGACCTTAAAGCAGTGACAAGTGGAGTACCACAGGGTTCCGTCCTGGGACCTCTCCTGTTTGGTATCTACTTCTATGAAGTACAGGCTAACACAGAAGGCCTCTGGCTAATGAATTTTGCAGATGACTACAAACTAGGAGCCATAGTCAAGTCCCCAAATGATGTGGACATCCTACAGAAGAGCCTCACTGAGACAGATGCCTGGTGTCAGAGCCATGGCCTCAAGCTCAATGCCAAAAAGTGCAGTGTCATACCCTTTGGTAAAAACTCTGTATCCATGAACTACCACATAGGCAGCAATCTACTTAACACCGAATGTGTGATAAGAGACCTTGGGACCCAGGTGGACAGTAGTCTCTCCTTTGATAGTCACATTGCCACAGTAGTGAGGAAGTCCTTCTACGTGGCACACCTTATCATAAAAGGGTTCTCATCCAGGAAAAAAGAGGTCATTGCTCTCCTCTACTTGACACTCATTAGACCCATTATAGGGTACAATGCCCCTTTTGGAATGTACCTCACAAGACATCTGCAGCAGCTGGAAAGGCCACAGAATTACCTCACAAAGAGGATTACTGGCATCAAACAAATGCCCTACACTGACCACCTCAAAAAACTCCAGCTTTACTCCGTAGCATATCGCCTACTCCGAGGTGATCTCTGCCTAACATATAAAACTGTATCAAACTCAGAGCTGTTGGATATACTACACCTAAAGAAATCCCAATCCCTCCAAGCTACATGCTCTAGGGACCTAAGCCTTGTCACCACAATAAACAGGACATACTGGAGGGATAGATTCCTGTCCCTGAGACTTCCCATACCCTGGAACAGGCTACCCATCTATGTCAAGCAAAGTTCTTCGTTAGCACTCTTCAAGAAAAATCTTGATGAGTGTATGGGAAATAGGAAATAAACCCTGGGGATTACTTCTGTGTCTCTGCTCGACAGTGGCACAGGAAAATAACTTTATCGGGTGGCATAAGCCAGGGAACCTTTTTGGCTAGGCTTACATAGGCCCTTGGGCCAATAGCCTAGTACCTACCTATGAACCTGTGAATGAATACATATGCCTAAGCAGTTGGACAGATATTCCTGTTGTATTAAACAAATGGGACTGAAGGAAGAATGTTTACTTTATTCAGATGAAGGAAGTAAATAAGTTATTTATGAGTTACTATTCAGACATATACAGCTAGAGTAGACAATACTGTCGCGGTATAATAGATAACTATGAAATGCAAAGTCATCAGTAGTCTAGGTGCTATAGGTGTCAGTGATACATTAGCACAGTGGATGCATGAAATTATGTTGTTATATGTTAGAAAACAGATGTACATCTACAAAGTTCTGAATTATGTGTATTATAAACATTCTTAAATAATTTATCAGCATGGGACTAGAACCCATACTTATGAAGAGCAATCACCATGTCTGCTCAATTATCCTGATGAACTAATTGTCAGATTAGCTACTTAATAATTATAAAAGCCATCTATCTTATGTTTTTGGGACACAGTTATATCTCTAAATTCTGTAGAAATGCTCAGCAGTACATAAGATAGTGACACTTACTGTAAGGATCCATGAGCTGTATCCACAATTTGGTGACACTTCAACAACATTCCTTTGCGTCATTCTGATGTGGATCATCATAGTGGTGCTAAACCTGCATTTCAGTCTGATAGATCCTCGTACATTGTCTATGCTCCCTCACAATCCAGTTCCATACGTCAATCATTGCAAAGTTCCATGGCCTGACTCTCATCTGATGCTCCACTCCAATGTACATGGTCAGCATCTGTGTGTTCTCCTCCTCAGTCTAACTAAGTACAGGACATATTGTAGCCTCCTGGAAGTAGCTATCATAGTACTACAATAGAAAATGTATTTGAAATGGAAAAATTAAAAAAAATGTTCACTGAGCTCCCACTGAGTTTTCAGGCACTAATGGTCTGATCTGTAAATGTATCAGAATCAGTATTTAAAAGTGGCACGTATGTCATGTTAACAGACTGCTGGAAGGTAATGGGCACATCCTACACATGGTTCTGTTAATCGATACCTATTGGGTACTTGTGCGGAGCAGCTGCCTGTTAAGCCAAGCTATTGGTCAATGCACTGAATTTCGAGAACTTACACACAGAGTTGCACAAAAGGGGTTTCAAGACCTGGAATTTAATGAACCTCATTAATTATGTGTGGCATAAATGGTACTTAAAGATGGGTGCACATTAGGTGCTCTCACTTTCAGTGATACCTGAGTCATAGGTAACTGTTAAGGTAAATTGCCACCTGTTAACATTGTTGTTTTGGAAAATATTAACTTTATTTATGTAAATTATTCTCAAATGTACCTGTATAGAGTTACTTTTATTGAAATTGTGTGCTTCAAGACAATAGCTTGTAACTTAATTGATCTCTGTCTGAATTACCTTTATAGATACAGATGTTGCCGTCTACATAAAGGACATGCATTAATTTCCCTTATGCAGTTGTATAGACAGATTTACATAGCCAAAATGAGCAGTACATAAAGATGTATTTATGGATCATCCACATGTCTTACGCGTATCTCCATACACTATGTCTTGTACATACAGAAAACTACAGATTCTGACAGTATCCATATGTACTATGTCTTTTGCTGTTATGGATATTTCTTATTTCTTCAATGATGGGCTTTAACACAAGTCTTAAAACTACTGGCTCAATATAAAAAGGATCCAAACTCTTAGTGTCCTGCTTGCAGACACTAAAGTTTTCTGACACTTTCCATAAGTTGCTCAAATGACAATTTCTGTAGTATTTGAATGTGAAATGTATGCATGCTAATGTGGCATGATGCTGTTGGCTTTGGATTTCCATTCAACAGATATGCAGTATTAGAGATTTGAATCCCACATTCTCTACAGATATCAAAGTCATGCTGATTTTACAACTGATATGTACACAGGCATTGGTACTAACTTGTATGTGTCACATTAGTATTTGTCACAGTCAGTGTTTCTTTGACTTTTGCATGGCACAGGAATGCATACTGTTTATGGTGACATACACTGTCCACATCATCATCTGAATAACTGGGCCACCACAGGAATATGATCATGTGCATATCACTTTCTTTTAGATGGCCAACAGACCTAGGGGTGACAATTTCTCCTTACAGGAAAATTACACCATACTAGATGTTCTACAACAACATAGAGACTCCTTGAATGTGCAAGGAAAACAGCATAGAGGAATGAAGTGTGAGCTGACAAATCCAACATGATTAATGTGGTTGGAGGTCACAATAGATCCCATGAGGTCTATCAATGATGACATGATCCTCTGTGCAACCAACAACTTAAGACAAGTCAAGGGATGGACCAGCATTAACCACCCTGCAATGAGATCACAATATTTCTTGCTTTCCTGCAAAAATCAAGTGGGAAGGGATGAATCCTTGGAGGTGGGAATAGAAGCAGGAGTTCCAGGTAGAACATGTATGTCTTACTTTGCATGATATGGATGACAAAAGAGTAAATAATCTCATATTGCTATTGCATGCATATTCATATATTGCCATTTGTATGCACAGCAGGATAATTGAACAGTGCACACACATCCATAAAGTGTAATGACATGTATTCCTACAACTGCAATACAGGCAGAAGAGTTCAACCAACATGTGGAATGTTGTCTGCATTAATATTACCAGGATCATGTACTTCTGCACAACACCAGGAAATGGCAGGTGAGTGTCTCCACACAGTGTTACTGTGACCACTATATGTTATTTTCTCAGCCTCATGTCATGGCACTGCTGTTTACTGTCATATTGATATTTCCATAACATTGCACACTGCAGGTGCAGCCAGTGGGGGCCCAAGCCATGCAGGCACAAGTACAGATAGGCCAGGTATGCTGCTGCAACAGGTTCATAGTTTGCAGCAATGTGTAGCAAACCTGTGAAACATGACATTAATCCCACAGTTTTTTAGACAGGGACATCTGGCCAACAGGTGCAACTTCCAGTACATGAATATCTCCAGTCTCTGTTACTCTGACATGTCATTCTATCAGTATTCTGTTGCCTGTATGTATGACAGTGTTTTCTTTCTCTTTACTTTCCCACTGCAGGATCCATAGCAGAACACATGACTCATAACAGCGGTAATCTGTTAGTGGTGTGCTATTACCTATCTTTCATACATGTCACTGCTGTTACTGTTGTTGTTGCTCTCCATTAATACTGTCTTTCTTCCAGTTCATATGACAGACTGCATCATCATCATCATCAAGTTCACAAACAAGTGGTATGCCTATGTAGAACCTACTGTATGTTTTAACATTTTTTTTAATGGTTCATGCTGGCAATGATGTAATTAATAATGCTGACATTTTTCCCTACTTTAGTTGAAGTGCATCTCTATTCTACAGCATGATCTTCCCAGGACAACTTGTCAGGTGTGTGTTATTTTTGTATTCATCACATATATCATGTATAACCTAATTGTCAGTTCCCTGTTATGCATATTCCATGACGCATACACAGACAAGACCTAATAGTAAGTCAATAATATCTGTAACATTGTAGTGAGATTTATGTGTCATATACCGTTAATGATATACAGCATGTAATGTAAGCACATTCTCTTGATCTGTGTCATCTCTCCCTTTTTTAGCACACCAACTGCTTGTGCCCTCCATTACCCAGTGATCACAAAGTGTGATCTGATGTATCTCAGTACAGTAGCATGGCCCCTGGCACATAGGAGAACGACATGGTGATACAGTTCAGCCAAGATGGTGACAATCATGTGTGTGCGGCTGAAGCCTCTGATGTGGAAGGAAACTTGTCCAGCCATTCTGACAATGAAAGGACTTCAGATGGTATACAGGATGAGGCCTGTAAACAACAGACCCAAGTTGGGACTGATGTTGATTTTAACTGTTCTGTACAACACATTGATTCTGGCTGTTGCAGTAGACATAGGCATGCAGATGGTGGCATGGGTTGGTGCCAGAGGGTGTTTGCCTACTCCTACAGAATCAGCAGGGAAAAAAGACCCTGTTGAGCTTGACTCTAGTCTGGCACTGTGAAGAGACATGAGAAGTGTAGAATAAGTGGAAGGCCTCAGCCGCCGGTGAAATACCACTACTATTATCATTTTTTCACTTACCTGGTGAGGCAGGTGAGTGAGTCCTACTGAGGCTCTTGCTTCTGGCTCCAAGCACCCGAACATTCGGGCATGACCCACTCTGGGGACAGTGTCAGATGGGGAGCTTGACTGGGGCAGTACATCTGTCAAAGAGTAACACAGGTTTCCTAAGGTGAGCTCAGGGATAACAGAAACCTCCCATTGAGCAGAAGTGCAAAAGCGCACTTGACCTTTATTTTCAGTATGAATATAGACCATGAAATGGGGCCTCATGATCCTTCTCACTTTTGGGGTTATAAGCAGGAGGTACCAGAAAAGTTACCACGGGGGATAACTGGCTTGTGATGGCCATCTGTTCATAGTGACGTCACTTTTTGATCCTTTGATGTCAGCTCTTCCTATCATTGTGAAGCAGCATTTACCAAACATTGGATGGTTCACCCACTGGTAAGGAATATGAGCTGGGATTAGCTCATCATGAGACAGGTTTGTTTTAACCTACTGATGATGTGCTGTTGCAATAGTAATCCTGCTCTGTATGAGAGGAACCACACCTTCAGACATTTGGAGTATGTGCCCATACACCATGCATCATGGATCTGTCATATGCACACATGCTTGTGCCACAGATTGTGTTGCATACCAGCTGGCTGTGCTGCAGGAAGGACAGGACAGCCAACACATGAGGTGCTACTGACTGCCAAGAATAAAAGTATGTTATCTGTGGCATGAACCTCTACAGTACTCAGCAGTGCCATAGTATAGGCAGGTATCTGCATGCTCTGATTGTGCTTAGCTGACTGCCACATGAGAGAGGCAGGTCCCCTCTCAACAGAACTAATCTTGCTCTTCAGGCATCAGTGTCTATGGTCCAATGTGTACACACTTCTGCTGCTGGTCCATCTTCTGTGAGCCTGGCAGTCTAGACAAGTCAAGTCACACTAATGTTCTTTCACCTACTCATGGTGGTGTCATCCTCTCAGTCCTCTATGGAGCAATCCGAGCCAAATTTTTCCATACATGCTAGGGGCAGATAAGACCACTGTGTGAGCCTTCATCATGGGCACCCTAAATTGCATTAGAGTAACACAGACAGTTGATCCACTCTGTCCTGTACTGTCAGTCTTACCCCATGGCAATGATGATTGCTGTGCAGGACACTGACAAAGTCATCCATCTGTGTTCGTTGACATGTCTGATGCCACTTGAGTCCAACAGTTCTACTAAACATAGCTGACTCCATTTATTACATTGCTTTATCCATACTGCACAGTGACATATTTTGTTTGTGATATCAACAGTTCTGCATTATGTCCTGCATTGTTCACCTGTCTGCATCTTTTTATAAAAAGTGTTTCTCCCTCGGCCTCCGCTAAAAATTGACTTTGTTCTAAGTCAGACTTTCCTGGTAAGGAAATGTTAAATAAATAAAAAATAAAAAATAAAAAATAAAAATAAGAATGTGTTGCAGTGGTGTGTGTGCCTATTTTATGTGCCATACACTGATGCAACAATCTGAGTCTGTATGGATATCTGTGTAAGTTGTGCCCTGAGCTGATTATACCTGTTGTCAGAGATTTGTACATGTTCATAAAGATATATGTTATAATTATGTGGATATTTCATTTTCACTGTGCATATCAAGTGGGTAATTGCCATTGGATGCAATCCATGCTACTGCAGTGTTGCCCCAACACAGCAACACAGATCGCAGCTGTGGTGGGGCAACACCCAAACATCAATTTTAATTTATGCACTCATGTACGTGTGGCTTATTGTGGGTCAGATGCTGCCATATGCCTGGGCCTGCACTTGTAGTTGCTCCCTACTATGCCTACACCTGTGTGTTCTAGCCCCCTGTCCTCCTGCTCCTCCTCTGATGCCTGTTGGATCTCATCTTCGTACATCCGAGATTCTTGTGTAAGCTCACCCACACCTGCAGCTGGTGGGCTGCCATGTTTTCTAATCAGCAGTTGTGCAGCATGTGCACACCATTTTCATCTATGTTGCCTTCTCAGGTATATATTGCAATGCACCCCCAGATTCATAGATTCATAGATTCATAGATTAGAACTAAGCTAACTGCCCTTGTGAGCCATTTTAAGCCTAGCCAATTATCCCTTGTGAGACTTGAACCCTGCATCTTGTGTTTGCAAGGCAAACACCTTAACCATTAGGCCACCCTGTGTCCAGACCTCTGAACCTAGCTCTCAGAACAGAGAACACCTGCTCTATTGTGGTCTTGGTTGTTGTGTGTCCTCTGTTGTAGGCCTCCTCTGCAGAGTTGGATTGCTTACAGTACATGGTCATTAGCCACAGCACAAGGGATAACCACAGTCACCTGTTGTGGAGATTAAGCACACATTTGGTCAGCATGTGTATTGTTTGGAGGGGTAGCATTAGCTTACACCCTAGCTGTGTTCCTTTACTTATCCAGTAGCCCAATAGCAGTTCCTCAAGTGTATCACTATGCTAAAATGTAGCCCTCAATCCACTTTCCATCCAAATGGCAGCATCATCATCTTAAAACACACTCTCTTGTTAACTGCTACAGGCACTGATAGAAAAAAAAGCAGCTAAAATGAGTTCCTTGGTGAACCACCATGGCTGAAATACTGAAACTTTAAAACAATAAAACTTTAATCAACACTCTTGAAGTAAAAACAAAGTAAAACAGAGCAAGGACGTTCACTTCCGATAAGCGCTTTCGGCTAAAATAGCCTTCTTCAGATTGTACTTTGCTTCCTGCTCTCCTTCTTAGTTAAAACACAAGGCAACTTATCACCATCCCAGAATAAATCCACACCTTCTCTTTAGCCAATAGGAGCACCCTCCAATCAACAGCTACACAGGTGTGAAGCCTTTTAGTCAGAGCCAATCATAGGTCTTCTGGCTTTAAGTATGGGTTTAAGTGGAACTATGTTGTTCAATGCAGGAGAGCGATCAGCCCTCATATTAACAATCCAGTTAATCTCACAGATCTCTGTCATGTTTTTTACATCACCGTCTCCTTTTGTTTGAAAAACACATTCAATAACTTTAAACTTGAAGCCATGTGTGGGGTTAAGCAAAACATGTGAAGCAACTGCATTGTTAGAATCTACATTTTGATGTTTTTAAGATGGCATAGTATCTTATCTTTGAGATATTGGTCTGTTTTGCCTATACAGAAGGCACTACATGGACAGCAGGATGCTAAGTAAACCAAATGTTTACTGTTACAGTCAGGAAAAACATTGAAATTGTAGGTTCTGTTTGTGCACGGATGTACAAAGTATTGCTGCTGTCAATAGATGCAAAAGCTTTGCATCTGTTGCATTTCAAGGTGCCCTTTCTGGCCAAAGGTGGCTGATGTTCAAATCCATCTTTATTACACAATAGTCTTTTGATATTCCCCTTGTTTTTAAATGTAAAAAAGTTCCGCTTAAACCCATACTTAAAGCCAGAAGACCTATGACTGGCTCTAAGAGGCTTGACTCCTGTGTAGCTATTGATTGGAGGGTGCTCCTATTGGCTAAAGAGAAGGTGTGGATTTATTCTGGGATGGTGACAGGTTACCTTCTGTTTTAATTAAGAAAGAGAGCAGGAAGCAAAGTACGATCTGAAGAAGGCTATTTTGCTCTGTTTTACTTTGTTTTCACTTCAAGAGTGTTGATTAAAGTTTTATTGCTTTAAAGTTTCAATATTTCAGCCATGGTGGTTCACCGAGGAACTTATTTTAGTTAAATGGCAGCATCATGGACACTTCCAGAGAGTGTTGCCATAATGTATATTATGCTACCATCTGTTGCACATAAAACCTGGCAGTTCAGGGTTACCCAGCCCTTTCTGTTTATGTATCAATCTGCTTCAGGATGTACTGTTGTCTTGATTGGTATGTGTGTGCAATCTGTTGCACTGATTACATGAGGGAAGTTTGCAATGCTGTAAAGTGCTGTAAAACTGGTGCATTAGAGTTCTCCTCTCCATGGGGATGGATGGAAAGTGGATGCAATCATCCACACTGCTGAACATTGTTGCCAGGAATATTGCAAGAATACAGATAGCAGCTGTCTGTGACACTCCCATAGCATCCCCCATGCGTCTCTGGAATGTGCCAGATGCAAGTACATACAGACTAAGAGACACTTTGGTTTCAGGGGGATGGGGTTTCCTCACAGGGTCTGCACAGACATGAGTAAAGCACACATGTTGCAGACAGCCTGCACCAGTAGTCTGTCTAGCTAGTATCTGTTGATTATTTGCTGGTTAGACAACTGGTTTAGTTGCAGCCTTGCTCTGACTCTTGCTGGCTGCCTTCTAGGGTGCACAGAGAAAGCCTCAATTATGGCTTGAATCACCACATCCAGTTGCAATTCATTAACTGCTGGTTGCATTTTTGTTTTCTTTTTGTCAGTATGGTTAGGGAATATGCCAGAATCCATAAAAGTAGCTACCATTCTTTGTGGGCGGTATAGCACATGTGGAGAATTTCGGAAACAGAGTCAGCATTGCAGTTTGTCACACTTAAGTTGCGTTGGGTGCTCCCCACATGTTTGGAATCAGACTGTTATGTGCGGAATCTGTAATTATCCTATGCTGAATAGATAAGTGCTTGGAGTGACTTCAGCATGCTTTCTGAAATAGCATCCACAGCTGGTACACTAAAATCTTTCTTCAGCATGCTGATCTGTCAGCAAATACCTTCTGCAAACTTTATGGAATCTGGCGCAATGATTCTGAACAAAACTAGAATATTTGGAACAGAAAACTGACTATATATATATATATATATATATATATATATATATATATATATATATATATATATATATATATATATATATATATATATATATATATATATATATATATATATATATATATATATATATATGGTTCTACCTCACTTCAACGACATGCCGGAACTTCGACAGGGAAATCGCGAGCCCCAGAAGATCGACAGCACAGAAGACCGACGCGACGGGACCTAGAAGATCGACAAGCAGAAGACCGACCCGACGGATGAAAGCACCGACGCCGAGGATGCCGACATGGGAAAAGGCTGTGTAAGTATGCGGTAGTGACGGATGTTAGGGTGCGAGTAAGGTAAGTGTGGATAGGGGTGGGTTAAGTGAGTTAGGGTTAGGGGCGGGTCAGGTAAGTGTGCGGTAGTGATTGTGTTTGGGTTAGGGGCGGGATAAGTGAGTTAGGGTTAGGGAGCGGGTCAGGTAAGTGTCGGTAGTGATTGTGTTTGGGTTAGGGGGATAAGTGAGTTAGGGTTAGGGAGCGGGTCAGGTAAGTGTGCGGTAGTGACGGACCTTAGGGTTAGGGTTTGGGTTAGGGTTGTAGGTAGTTGTGTATGTGAGGTTTAGTGTGGGTTTGTATGGATTTTGGTGTGCTTGTGTTGTGTATGTGGTTTTGGACGGGAATGTGTTTTGGTTGTTGATTGTGGTGTGTGAAGTGTATGAGGTTTCGTGTTTGTGTACCGTCGGTTATTTCGTTGTCGGGCATGTGGGATTTCGTGTTTTTGTACTGTCGGTTATGTGGTTTCGGTGATTGCGTTGTCGGTGTTGTGGTGTTTCGTTTATGTGAGGTAGAACCATATATACATATATATATATATATATATATATATATATATATATATATAAATATATATATATCGAATAGTAGCTATTTGTATTTCTTTTGCATTCATTACACTAAATGCTAAACCAGTAAACAAAACAGTAAAATGCACACACACTACTAAAAACAAGATATAAAACAAATCTGAACCACTAGAACAAACTAAAATTATAATATTTTAATGCAAAAAAAATGAACCAAACTGACCACATTCGTCCGATAAAATTCATATACTTATACATTGATAAATATAAAATATGTTGATTTGTTTAACTTGCATTAAAGTAATCATTTTAACAAGACAAATTAAAAGTTTACTATGCATACTTGTAGTCATAATGCAGACCCTGAAGGCAAATAAAATACTCGTAAACTATTCAGATTTGCCCATCAAGCAGGAAGCCTTTGCTAGTAGAGGAAAACAAAAGAAACCTACACATACAGAGAGGGAGCAAATACAAACACAATACAGAAACTTGGAATAAGGATGGAATCAGGCTGACATAATTCCAGCAGTTAGCACAGATAGCACAAGTGATTGATTAAGGGTATGAGTTTCTGGATCCCTATCAGCATCTCGAATGCTGACAATATCGAATTTGATATTGTCGCATTGAGAATGCCGAAAGGGCAGAACATCGAATGGGTAAATGGAAATCTCTGTAAGGGGAGATTTCCATTTACCTCAATGTAGTGTGGTCTTGGTGTTGGTATATTTAAGTAGCGGGGGGTGTGGGGGGTTCAGCCACCGACGTGGGGGGTGCAGGGGGGCTTGACTACACCCTTTAGTTTTTTTTTGCTTTGTTTTTTAATTTTTTTATCGGCATTCGAAAATGTAATGGGTCGATCATTTCAGTTCGACATTTAGTGATTTGACCTATTACATTTTCGAAATACTGATATAGACACAAGTTTCTCTGGGATATAGCATGATATATATTAAGCCTTTGTTTGTCTACTTTATGGCTTTCAGTTTGGCTCTGAAAAAGATCTATGAAGAATACAGTTCTGTCCATAAAAATATAACTTAGTACCTAGTGAGTCAGTAACAGGTACTGGTGTTTCACAATGCCATGTTTGTACTGAATAATACATTTTCAGTATAGCCCTTTCTGTTTTATATATTAAGTTATATGGATTTTAAAATTTAAAATAACACAATCGTAGCAGTAAATACATAAATGGGTCCTTAGTGGAATTTTGCACGACAAAAATATTTTTTGATCATGCAGAGAAGATAAGCGCCTCTTTAAACATTAGCACTTTACAACTAATGTTATGTGTTACCCTGACAAGAAATTTAGGAATAATGGTGAATGAATGTATTTATTTGAAATATACTTTACTGTGGATGTTATGTTTTAAACTATGATGCAGGACAATTGCGTTGGGATGTATTGATTTGTTTCCTTTCTGTAAAGTGCTATATATATATATATATATATATATATATATATATATATATATATATATATATATTATATGTGTGTGTGTGTGTGTGTGTGTGTGTGGTATAGGTTCATAGGTTCATACTAGGCTATCTGCCCGAGGGCATTTACAAGCCTAGCCCATCGTTTTGTGGCTTACGCCACCCCTTTAGTATGGGGAACTATACCCATTATTTTGCTGTGCCTCTGTCGAGCAGTGACACTGAGGTAATCCCTGGGGTATATCTGCGATCTCCCATCCATTGGTCAAGATTTCTCTTGAACAAGGCCAGCGAGGTGCTCTGCCTCACATGTACCAGGATTTTGTTCCACAGCATAGGGAGTCTTTGGGTGATGAATCTATCCCTCCAGCACGTCCTATTAATAGCCGTGTCGAGGTTTAAGTCTCCGCCCTTGTGGCTCTGATGGATCTAGATTTTTGAGGTGAAGCATATTCATCAAATCTGGGTTTGACATGGCCTTGTATGTTAGGCAAAGGTCACCTCTGAGCAGCGGTGGCGACTGAATAGAGCTGGAGTTCTTTCAGTCGGGCAGCATAGGAATGATTTTGAGACCCTTTATCCTTTTGGTGAGGAACTTTGTGGCCTCTCCAGCTGCTGCAAGTGTCGGGTCAGATACATTCCGAATGGGGCATTGTACTCAATCATTGGTCTGATGAGTGATGAGTAAAGGGAGACTATAACCTCCCTTGATCTAGATGAGAATCCCTTCATGATAAGGTGGGCAATGTAGAAGGTCTTCCTAACTACTTTAGCTACATGGGTGTCGAATGACAGACTACTATCAACCTGGGTCCCCAGGTCCCTGATAACTTCTTCTGTGCTCAGTGGATTGCCACCTATTTGGTAGCTAGGGGTAACCTTTTTTTCCCGAAGGGTATGACTATGCATTTTTTGGCATTTAACTTTAGGCCGTGCTCTGGCACCAGTTGTCCGTTTCTGTGAGACCCTTCTGAAGGATATCTGTGTCAGATGTGTTTTCTACTATGGCGCCCAGTTTGCAGTCATCTGCAAACTTTGTCAGCCATAACCCTCCTGTGTTTGCTTGTACTTCGGAAAAGTAGATGCCAAACAAGAGTGGGCCCAGGACTGAGCCCTGTGGGACACCACTTGTGACAGGCTTTGAGTCTGACATGGCGCCAGCAACTCTGACCCTGTGGGTTCTGTCACTCAGCCAGTTTGCAACCCATCTTGTGATGTATGGGTTAACATTTAAGCTGATGAGTTTTTCAATGATACCCGAGTGGGGTATTGTATCAAGGCCTTAGCCAGATCGAGGTAGGCTGTATGGACTGCCTTTCCCTCATCAATGGCTTTGGTGACTGTTTGAAAAAGTCAACCAAGTTTAAAAGGCATGATCTGCCTTTGACAAAGCCAAACTGGGTTGGATCCAAAGTCTGCAAATTCCCTATGTCTTTATTTATGAGGTCCATTATGATCCTCTCCATGGCTTTGCAGATAAGGCTTGTCAAGCTAATGGGTCGGTAATTTCCAGGGTCGGTGGAGGCACCGCCTTTGTGAAGTGGGACCACAGTTGCAGTGCGCCACTCCTGGCACGTATCCAGAGGTAAGACTTTGATTAAACAGCTGTCCTAGCTGTGGGTTTAATTCCTCATTGAGTTCGTGGAGCACACAGCCGGGGACACCATCAGGTCCCATGGATGCTGTGTTTTTGCTTTGTAGAGAGCAGTTCTCACTTGGGCGCTGGAGATGTTTGGGGGCTGCAATCGTTTGGTATAGATATCTCTCCTTTTGGGGGGGAGGGGGGGAGAAGTTTGCACTGAACCTGTCAGCCAGTATGTTGGCAATGTCTGTAGGATCAGTAATCTTCACATCATTTTGAACTAGTTCTGAGCATATCTGGGAGTTTCCTCCTAGGTTTCTAACATAGCTAAAGAAGGCCTTATGATTGTCTTTTGAGTCTTTAGCTATTTTTCTCTCGAAATTTGCTTTGGATGATTTTATGAGAGCTCTTAGTTTTGACATTTGAAATGTCGAACATGTAAAGAACAAAAAAAACAACAATAAACACTCACCTTAACACTCCACCCCCCCCCCCCGTAATTTAAATATACCAACTCCAAGATCGCACTACAGTGCAGGAATGGAAATATTTCCATTCCGCACTGTATGGAAATGCTGGTTCCGCATGGTCGGCATTTCAAAAGTCAATCATATGGTCTCGGCCATATGGTCTTCAACATTTTGACATGTCGACCATGTCAAGGGGACCCTTTTATATATATATATATATATATATATATATATATATATATATATATATATATATATATATATATATATATATATATATATATATATATATATGGGTTCATGTTACACCGTCGACAACTGACTACATCGACAACCAGCCCGGTATCACGAATTTCACGAAACCGCACAGCATCGAAACTTTAAATAACCGACACCGACTCCATCGACAACGCGCTACACCGACAGCGCGTATTACAGCTAACGGGTATTAACATATGTGAGGTAGGGGATGTATTTATAAACTTATGTCACTCAGTCTGACATTATAACTACATCCCCCACTCAACATATGTTAATACCGATGCTAATACGCTGCCGGTGTAGCGCATTGTCGATGGAGTCGGTGTCGGTTATTTAAAGTTTCGATGCTAGTTTCATGAAATTCGTGATACCGGCTGGTTGTCGATGTAGTCAGTTGTCTACGTGTAACATGAAGCCAGAAATATATGTATATGTATATATATATATATATATATATATATATATATATGTGTGTGTATATCTATATATATATATATATATATATATATATATATATATATATATATATATATATATATATATATATATATATATATATATATATATATATATATATATATATATATATATATATATATATATATATATATATATATAGAGAGAGATGAGTATATTTCTTTTAATCACAAATTAACTTTAATCAACAGTAAATATGTCTTTCAAGTTCAGTGTGGGATCACATTAGCAGAAACCAAAAAACATCTCACTAAACTGACTGCAAATACAAACCAATGTTTTAAATTTGCAATCTAGTAAAACAACTAAAACCACCCCTACACCCTCCAATGTGGGACCTCCACCACCAAAACTCCAGAAGTTATATATACTAACTAAATGGTCACACGATCATGGAGAAAGAAGAATCAGTTTGAGTTTAATGTAGTGCTACCATATTCACCACTAATGGAAATTAGTAAAATTGGTAGTATATAATAAATGTGCATCATGACGAAACCAATGTCATTAAATCAAAGGAAGATCATGCCTGTTAAACATGGTGGACTTCTTTTGAGACAGTCACCAATGCCCTGGATGAGGGGAAATCTGTGCATACAGCCTATGTAGATTTAATCAAGGCTTTTGACACTATACCCCATTCAGGCATCATTGACAAACTTACCCAGGTAGGTATCAACCCTTATATCATTAGGTGGTTCGCCTGCTGGCTCACTGATAGAACCCATACAGTCAAACTAGGGGAATCCACCTCAAGCAGCAGACCCTTAACCAGTGGTGTGCCACAGGGATCAGTCATGGGAACTCTACTGTTCAGAATCTATTTCTCCGTAGTACAAACAAACACTGAACACCTGTGGCTGAAAAGTTTGCTGATGACTGCAAACTGGGAATGTTCATAGAATCTCCAAACTATGTCAACATCCATCCTACAAGAGGGTCTTATGCAAACAAATGATTGGTGCAAAAAATGTACTATCATGCCTTTCAGTAAGGGTGATGTTCCTGCTAAATACCACATCAATAGTGACATCCTAAGTTAGCACTCAGTGGTGAATCACCTGGGCACACAGGTTGACAGCAACCTTACCTTTGATCACCACATCTCCACAGTGGTAAGAAGGGCATTCTATATTGCTCATCTCATAATTAAGGGCATTGCCTCCAGAGAAAAATAAATTATAACCTCTCTGTACTCTTCTGTCATCAGGCCAATAACTGAGTACAACACCCCTTTTGGTATGTATCTTTCCAAGCACCTGCAGCAATTGAAGAGACCACAAAGGTTCCTCATAAGGAAAATTCAAGGTATTCAGCATCTTTCCTATGTGAATTGACTGAAATCACTGTCACTTTATTCTGCTTCATACAGACTACTCAGAGCTGATCTCTGCCTTGTGTGTAGGGTGATCTCTGACCCTGCTTTACTGGAAATGCTGCATATCTGCAAGTCAAATGGTATGCAGGTTACTCGCTCTAAAGACCTTAACCTGGTCTATGACATTAATAAAACCTGCTGGAGGGACAGATTTGTCTCCCAGAGATTAACACATCTTTGAAACAGACTCCCACTTCATGTCACACAGAGCACCTCATTGGCCCTCTTCAAATGCAATCCGGACGATTGGAGAGGTAACTGTAAATTCACCCCAAGGGTTCCACCTGTGTCTCTCTCTTGGACATGGGCAGTAGGTGCTGATTATGGAAACAAGGGTAACTTGGCTAGGATTGTAAAGGCCCTAAGGCCATTACCCTAGTAACTTCCTATGATTCTGTAATATATATGTATAAAAAAAAAAAAATATATATATATATATATATATATATATATATATACATATATAAAGTGAAAGAGAGAGGGAATTATAATATGTAAAGAGAAAGCATATACTATCTGAACTTATAGGGATTAATTTATGCACACAACCCAATAGATATGAAACTACTTATACATGGTGCAGATGGGCAGCATAGAATTATGGATGCTTGTGGACATCAATCAGCTTTCTATGGTATGAATATGAATTACCTATGAGCAACATAGATTAGATGGAAAAGTGAGAATATGACATACTTATGGACAATATACATGTGTGGAAAAATATGTCTCATCTGTATTAGTGCACACAAAATGTGCTAATGTCAAGCATTACAGGGGACATATTGTCATCCACAAGGATTTTTTTTTCCAAAAGAAGCCTTGCAAATGTAGGTACAATCATAACAAGACTTCAACAGCAACAAACAAATGGCAGGAGTACTATAGTTATGTACATATTAAACATAGACCTAAAAAGTGACTCAACAGAGCAGGCTTTCTGATTCTGTAATATGTAGTTTTCCTTTAGTTTCTTCACTGGAAATTTAGTTTTTAAGTTTAATAATCTTGTGCTTGCATTTCCTATATACTGAGTAGCTGGCAGGCAAGATGCTTCCTAATTCAGAATCACATGGTCCTGCTATTTGATGATGGACTTAGGGTGATAAACAGCTTGTAGTGGATAAGCATGTTTACTGTACTCTGCAGCAGAGATCATCATAAAGTGACACTGACTTCAGCACAATCAGCCAGTCATTCAGGCAATCAGACATTAAATCACTAAGTAACCAAAAGGAGAAAAGAGAAATGGAACAAGATAAGATTCATAGTAAAGTGCTAATGCCTGACACATAATGCAATGACACAAATATAACTGTAGTAAACAGCTGTCTACCATTGATGATAACATTTAGGTAGAAGGGTACATGAATCACCACAATGATAGCTGACCAGATTAGTGCAGCAATGAAATAAAAAAAAATGTTCTTTGAACTGCATGGACATCTCAGCAAGGTGAAAGCTCTACTTGTATGTTGTATTAGGTTCTTCAAGCAATACTTGGTGGGAAGCCAGATTAGCTGAAGTACTGAATTCCATATATAGGTGGAGTTCTGCTGCGTGGTTTGGGAGTCATGGAGTAGAGTCTGAGATCCTGCATATGCTATATTCAGTGTACTGGCCGACATTCCCACCTCCTGTAGGGATGGCTCTTAGTCTTCTGTTTTCAAAAATAAATTTAATTTTCAGGTGAAGTAGTGGCACCACAAGACAGGAAAAGGAGAATGCAGTTTTGACATCCATACCACCCTACAGGGGCATCTCCTATGACAGATGGTCTCATGGGCATGCTGCTTCACCTTCAGGTCCAACATGTCTCCCTCCCTGCAGTTCCCGGTCTGGCATACAGATGGAGCTCCTGCACTGGAGAGCAACAACCAGACACTGCTTCCCAGAGTCCTCAAATAAGTGCGGGATATGCTCTAATAGGTAATAAGATTCAGTAAGATAGTGTGTTATAGAATTTTAGTAGAACCTTGGTATCTGTTCATGGACAAGTGAGACCCCATTAAATTCAATATCTAAAGGTATTGAGCTATGCACTGTATGTATCCCTTATAATATTGTCACATGGTGCTGCCAGATAACACAGAATCAGGAAGTAATTGGAGAGCTATTCAGTTTTCAATGCATAAAAAATAAATTTTTTAACTTAATAGCTACAGCTTTACCAATGTAACTAAAGTAAAAACTGTATATTTATGAAACAGAAAATCTATTCTACATGATAAAAGCAAAATTCCAGCAAAATGAAGGGGAAAATACCTTGGTACATGACGTTTAATAATGTCACCACTCTAAGTTTGCATAATATCAATGAAGCACTGTCATATAATAATATTCTTGCAAAAAACACTCTTAATTGTATTGTCTAAGTTAAAGCAGCTATTTTACTATAACTGGGGACGAACTTCCTATAGAATCCTACTGTCCCTAAAAATGCCCTCACCTGCTTTTTAGTAACAGGTGCAGGCCATGCCTGAATAGCTTCCACTTTGGCAGGTTCTGGCCATATCTTACCACTTCCCTCTCTATGTTCTTGGTAGGAGATCTCTGCCATACCCATCTGACATTTGCTCAGCTTAATGGTCAGCCCTGCCCTCCATAGTCTGCCCAGCACCTCCCTGACATTCTGAAGGTGTTCTTGCCAAGAATGGCTGTAGATGGCAATATCATCTAGGTAAGCAAGGGCAAACCCTCCTGCTCCATCTAAGATATGATCTACCAGCCTCTGGAAAGTCGCTGGGGCATTCTTCATCCCAAAGGGCATCGTTGTGAACTCATACAAGCCAAAAGGAGTCAAACAGGCTGACTTCTCTCTAGCACTGGGAGTCAAGGGCACCTGCCAATAACCCTTGGTAAGATCAATGGTCGTAAGATACTTAGCCCCACCCAGCTGCTCTAGGGCCTCATCTGTCCTAGGCATGGGGTAAGCATCTGACTCTGTGTGACTACTTAATTTTCTGGAATCCACACAGAACCTGGTGCTGCCATCCTCTGTTGGCACCAGCACCACTGGGGAGACCCAGGGACTGTTGGGCTCTTGAATTACCCCTAGTTCCAACATCTTCTGTACCTCCTCTCTCAGACTCTGTCTGACTCTCTCAGGCACCCTATAAGGGGCCTGCCTAATAGGCCTTTGGAGCCCTGTATCCACCTGGTGCTGCAACAGGTGGGTGCACCCTGGTTTCCCAGTGAACATGTCCCCAAATTCCTGGAGCACTGCTCAGATTTCTCGAACCTGGGTAGGAGATAGCTACTGGGACATTGCTACCCCTTCCACTGAGGTGTCAGCCCGAGCCACACTGAGGAGATCAGTCCCTATATCTCCCTCAGACTCTTCCTGCAATCCACTGCAAATGCTAAGCACAAGGACCTCCCTATCATGGTAAGGTACAATTTGTGCCCCTGCCATCTGCCTAGCACTTCCACCATGTAATTAAAATCACTTACCTTTCTTACCACCTTGTAGGGTCCCTCCCAAGCTGCTTGCAGCTTGTTGTGTCTGACAGGAATGAGAACCATTACCTGCTGCCCCATAGCATACTCTCCAGCTCGAACAATCCTGTCATACCCCACCTTTTTCTGTTGTTGGCCTTCTGCCAGGTTCTCCTGGGCTAAGCCCATGAGTTCCCTGAGCCTTGTCCTGAGGTTTAGGACATATACCACAACAGACTCCTTGTGAGACTCACACTCACTTTTCCTCTCATCTCAAATTAAATCTAGAGACCCCTCACCCTATGCCCATACAGCAACTCAAAGGGTGAAAAACCTGTGGATTCCTGGGGAATCTCTCTGTAAGCAAACAACAGATGGGGCAAATATTTGTCCCACTCCCTCTTAAACTGATCTGCAAATGCCCGTAGTATGGACTTCATTGTAGAGTTTAACCTCTCAACAAGACCATTAGTCAGGGGATGATAGAGGGTGGTTTTCATGTGCTTCACCCCACAGGACTTCCACAGACAAGCCAGCAGGTCTGATAGGAAATTGGCACCTCTCTCAGACAGTATTTTTTTTGGGAAACCCATCCTGCTGAAAATCTCTAACAAAGCATTTGCCACCTTCTCTGCCTCAATAAAGGACAAAGCCACTGCCTCAGGGTATCGTGCAGCATAGTCCACTACCACTAGGATATACTTTTTCCCTGTGAAACTTGGGGTACTCAGAGGACCTACAATATCCATAGCTACCCTCTGAAATGGCTCCTCAATCACAGGCAAAGACATCAAAGGAGCTCTCACCTTGTCTTCTGCCTTGCCTACCTTTTGGCACTGCTCACAGGTCCTGCAGTACCCTGTTTCATCTCTGGAAATTCGAGACCAATAGAAGTTCTGCATAATACTCCTCATTGTATGTTTTATGCCCAGATGACCTGCAAAGGGAATATCATGGACTATGACTAGAAGCACCAGACAGTAGGCTCTAGGCACTACCAACTGCTGTACTCTCTCAACTTCTAGCCCTCCTTCAGGGGTCTACTCTCTGTACAGTAACCCTTTGTCCCAGTATACAGATTCAATTAGAGAGTTCACAGCTTAGGGACTCACAGCCGTATTATGTTATAACTTCCATAAACTGTACAGTTAAACAGTCTTGTTACCACATGTGGAAACACCTATATTGCATTTTTTGTGTGTATGTGTCTGTCAGTGAGTCATTTACTAGTAGTGTTTATTTATTTTTTTTTTATGACAGTTGCATTTTTTGTAGCATTATTCTCAAAGTTGAGGTACTTAGTATAATTATGATTAAACTATATGATATTTAAAGTATACAGTTGATGTTTTGATGCAAGTATAATACACAAATCTTTATTGTTGGATATAATCTCCTTATTATACACAATGCTTAATTATAATTTATAGTATGAAAGATGTGTTAGTTTTGCATTTTACTTTGCTGATAAAGATGGCCGCCTGGATTTTTTTTTCAGAGCTGAAAATCCCTGCCATGACATCATGAAATACTGAACCTACAATGCCTCACTATCTAAATTAATGTCTAACTTAATATATTTCCAAGCTAAATGCACTAGTAGTGATTTCTCTCTTCATAGAAAGCCAAGTTTTTAACTAGTTCTTGCAGGTGGAAAACCTCATATTGACAATTGTCAGATATGATTATGTAGTGGTAAAAATGCAATGTAAGTATTTCTACTTCTAAACAGGTAAGTTGTATTATTTATCCAGAATGCTTTCTAGTTGCTATAAATCACATCCTAAATACCCCATGATATATTTTTGAAGGTGTGGTTATAGAGAAAAACTGAGCATGCAATGAAAGAAAAATCAAATAACATAATCTAACCTTTTTGCAAAATTACTTGCAGATATGACATCAAATCAGTTAACATAATCTAACCTGTTTTGCAAAATCAGTCTAACCCTTTTTTTGCAAAATCACTTGCAGTTTTGACATTGATAGAATAATAAGAAATTAAATTAATCACAAAGCAAAGATAATTCAGAAAACACAGAACTACAGGCTCAGCTCTTACTTACCAAACAAATAACTTAACATACTAACTAATACACAATACTCAACATCCTTGATGCTAATATTTAACTTGATGCTAATCTTTTATTGAACCACTCTAAGGGACATTCTTTCCTTGCACGCACACAGACTACAGGCATTCCTGTTATCTGGTTTAGCACGGCTCCACTCTCCATCGCGTTGCTCAGGCTCACTCCACACCCCCTTCCCTTTTAAATGCTATCAGCAACTATTAGATCCACCCTACTGTTTTTAAACGTATCTAATTAGTAGACTACTACTTAGCTCTTAGTTATACATCCGGATACTGTTTCTACCAACCGCAATGCAAAATTCAATGAAACAGCTACAATTACTATTAATAGCCCTGTTATGCATCCCCTACATACTTATTACATATGAAAACTGCCATTACCTAGGATTCCACTATCCCAAATCCCAAACTGCAGCCCCACAACAGCCAGGTAAAGTTGGACACAACATCCATCCTCTTACCCCTAACCCCATAACCCCTAAAATCCACCAACCAACCAGACATAGGTACATAAAATCAAGAATTACCAAAAGATTTTAAATAAAATATTAAAACTCATTATCAGTCTACACTATAAGCTCACCATAGATGGAGATATCCACCCAAATCCTGGTCCATCTTCTATAGCAGACCCCTATCACATTACTAATTACCCTCAGAATACAACACTATCTACTAGACCCTCCAATTCATTAGTAACCTGCCACCTAAACATCAGAAGCATAAACAATAAAGTACATAATCTCCATGCCCTCTTAGCAGTTCACTCCCCTGATATACTTTGCCTAACTGAAACTTGGTTAAAACCGACTACCAAAGACCATGAAATTCTGCCCCCAGGGTATAACTTAGTTAGACTAGACTGGACCACGAAGAAGGGTGGAGGGGTAGCTGTACTGTACAAATCGACCCTTACCCTCACTAAAGACACCCTACAACCACCACAAGTTAATAATGCAGAAATTATTATCACTAAATTACAACTTAATAAGCACAAAAATCTAAACATTGTCTGCATCTATATACCTCCAGGCAAGAATACTGGCTCCCTAGAAAATATTCTATACTGGTTGTCTACTAATTACCCCCAAGAAACTATTGTTCTTGGAGACTTCAACATTGATTGGAATAACTGCTCCTATGAAGCGCCCTCAGCCCATGCAAATCTTCATAGACTTACACAAATAATGACCTCCACTACTAGGACTGGTAAATCCCAGAACAAAGGAAGCACCCTTGACTGGATACTCATCAATCATCACCCCCTAATGTACAAGTCAGGAACTCTGCCTGATGACCTAAGTGATCACTATCTTACCTATATAATTAGGCTTAAACAAGACACACCCCACAAAAACCAAATGCAAGACAATCAGAAACAATAAAAACTTTAACCCTACCATCTTTCAGGAGGAGCTCAATGCATGCAATTGGTTTATCCTGAAACAACTTCCACTGGAAGAAGCAGTGGCTTACTTTAACAACAAATTCCCAACTATCCTGGATTCTCATGCTCCTCAACGCTCCATTAGAGCCAAAATGAAAACTGCACCATGACTTTCTAAAGAAAGCAAATCTAAAATCTCATTCAGAAATAAGGCATGGGTAACCTGGCAGGCAACAAAAGTCCCACTAGACCACCTCAAATACCGACAACTAAGGAATGACACTAAAAAATCTATAATCTTAGATAAAATTAATTTCTACTACAGTCTCCAATTAAAGAACTAAAATAAACCACAAAAGTTTTGGGCCACTATAAACAAACTTCTATACCTGGGCAATACTACCACTCCACCCCCTTCTAACTCTAATCACAAATCCTCAGAGGACATTGCAAATTCCTTTAACAACGTCTTCATAGAGACTGTCCAATCTCTAGCTACTAAACCAAATCCCAAAAGAGACTACCCAAATCTATCCGCACCCAGTACCCAATTATCCTTCAGCTTTAAACCTATTCCTACTTCACTCATTCAAATCTTATTAAAAAAGCTAAGACCAACCACTTTAGCAGCTGACCTCCTTCCTGCAGAGTATTTGCAGATAGCTGCAGATAGCATAGCATCCCCCATCTCTATATTGATCAACAGATCCATTACTGAAGCTACCATTCCCCAAATCTGGAAAATATCTCACATTATACCTCTACATAAAGGAGGCAGCTCCAATGATTTATCTAATTTCAGGCCCATAGCAATACTGTCACCGCTAGCCAAAATCATGGAGAAGTGTGTCCAAAAACAACTCATGCACTATCTTGTCCATAACAAGGTGCTGGCCAGCTCCCAACATGGCTTAGCCCATCCCACAGTGCCACATCAGCTTTCCTTTCTATCTCCAATGTTATCAACCACAACTGTAACAACAATAAGCTATCCTCAGCACTCTTTCTAGATCTCTCAAAGGCTTTTGATATGGTTAACCGCCAACTACTTATCAATACTATGAAGGCCCTCTTCTTTGACAATCATGCTGTCCACTGGTTTCAATCTTACCTGCACGGAAGACAACAGGCAGTCATCTGGCAGGACAAGCTATCCACTCACTTGCCTATCAATCTTGGAGTTCCCCAGGGATCCATACTAGGACCCATTCTCTTTTCCATATTTATCAATGACCTCCACACTGCTATCCCAGATGCTGCCTGCATCCAGTATGCAAACGACTCTACCATGATCTGCTTTGCCAACTTTGAGACGCAACTACTCACGCTAACTCAAAACACATTTAGCTCCTTGGAAAAATGGCTATCTAACCAACAGCTGATCTTAAACCCTAATAAAACCAAGTTGCTCCTCTTCTCACCCACACGGAAGGCCCATCAACCCCTCTTTTCTATTACAGTTAATAATGGGACAGTCATCTCCCCCGATATCCATACCAAACTCCTGGGTGTAACTATCGATAACAACCTTAAATTTGATATGCATGTCAGTAAAACTATCAAAAATGTTAATAGTAAACTTGGCTCCCTCTACAAAGTTAAGTCTTTCTCACACCACCTGCTAGAACTGCCATTGCTTGGTCCCACTTACTCTCCACCCTCCTCTCTGCATCCCCTCTTTTCTCCCAACTTGAATAAAACCAATCTAAACAAACTAGCCTCTTGTTATAACCATATTGCCAGATTTACCACAGGTACTGCATATAGGACCCACCACTGTCATAATTTAAAGCTTCTAGGCTGGCTTGAACTCCCAAACTGCATACAGTTCAATCAGCTCTTAATAGTACATAAAATCCTTAACCATCCAGAAAACACACCGGCAGTCAACAACATCATCAGCCCCTACAGCTATAACTGACCACTATGCTCATCCAACAGACCTCAGGTGCAAACAATTAAATATAATAACCTAGCTGGTGACTCTCTGTTTGCCATCTCAGCTGGAAAATCATGGAACACATTTCCAACAGAGCTCACTCTGGAATCCTCCCTACCTCTATTCAAAAAAAGTCTGTAAAAAATCTTTATAAAACACTGGATATGCCCCTGTTCTAAGCTTGATTAATGAACTAACACAAAAATTATGTCTATATCTGAACTATTTTTAATGTTTAGCCACCTGTTCTGATGTTCACTGATCAATTGCAAAGACCTTAGCTTCACTGTTTGTAACTTATGTTAATGCATCTATTATGTCTTGTCTATGTTATTTTTTTCTGTGGAGCTTTTTTCCCCAGACCTCTGCTGAAAATAAACATGTTATCCAGCCGGACTATCCCAGTCAACAAATTTAAAATAAATAAATAAATAAAAATAAATAAATAATATTGTAGTTAGACTTCAGCTATATGGAAAATGTGTTACCTTTGTGATGACAACATTATATTATTCTACAGATTATCCATAACATACTACATTATGGTATAATGGCATCACAGCACAATTATATTATAGTAATAGATCACATCATACAAGAATAGGGCAAAAAATCATGAGCAATATGCAAATACATTTGAATACAATTCCATTATATGTCTGCATCCACAACTAAGAAATCAAAGTGGATGTATAAATTGTAAAATTATTATTTTGTACTGCCTGCCAAATCACGTTTGAGTTATATAGGCAGGAAGGAAGCCAAGTAGCACTGGCAATGAAACTATTTTGTAACTGTGAACCTCCTCTACATTAACTGAAATAATAAGCAACTCTTCAATATTAGCGCACTATAACAATATAACATTCTGCTAAAGCCTACATTTCAAAAATATGCCATCCATCTTATCCACAGCCAATGGCTGTACAAAAGCACACACATATATGTCACCATACTCATTCCACACGTGGTTGAAAGTTTGCCTGAAAAACCCAAAGCACATTGAATATTTTGTATTATCTTTGTATGCCACTGCTGACAGTACATTGCAAAGTCAATATTTACTGTTATGTAACTGTAAAATTTTCTGCTAGAATACAATGAACAAGTATTCTTGTGTAATTGGGTCATGTTGTTGTCTTTCGGCTTTTCCCGGTTAGGGGTCGCCACAGCAGAACTCCGGTCTGCTAATGATTGGCAGTAGATTTTCACAGTGCCGAGTTGCCAGCTTGACGCCCAACCTTCAATGAAGGCACGCCCATTCACACATCTTTTGGAATGCCACTCCACCCACGAGGAGGACATGCAGACTCCACACAAAAGGCACTCCCTGCACACTAGCTGAGAATCGAACGAGAGAACCTCTTAGAATCGAACGGGAGAACCTCTTGCTGTGAGGCAATAATGCTACCACTGCACCACCGTGGAAGTATTTTAACCAAAACTATGAAAGCTATTTTCTCAGTTTCCTACACATATAAGTACATTGTGCCTTACTTTTTAAGGAGGTAGCTCTTTTGAAATAACAAACTGTAGACTTATTGCCTTGTTGAGCCCCCCATAAAGCATTAGAAAACTGCAGCCACAAACAACTGTCACAGTACTTAATTTATGAAAATCTATTTATCCCAAACCAGTATGGTTTTGATCAGCATATAATACAACAAGTGCCCTTATATCCATCCTAGACATCATCATTAAGGCCAGGGATAAAAATAAATTTAGCCTCCTCCATCATTCTTGAGCTCTCTAAAGCTTTCGATACTGTCTCCCATCCTAAACTACTATCATAAACAGCTGTTTATGGTCTATCCAATTCTACTCTTAGTTGCTTCATTAGTTGTCTGTCTAATCATTACCAGTCTGTTAAATGGCTTTCTGCTTCTACCCTTTCCTTCCAATGAGCACTGGTGTCCCAGCAAGCTCCACCCTTTACCCCCTTCCCTTTAATATACTTATTAACAACTTCACATACCAATATGCAGACTGTGCCACTCTTATTTGCTAAGCAGACAATCTCCCTCATTTATAAAGCATTACACAAGATGCCTTCAACTCCATTGAAAACTGGTTAACTGACAATGAACTATTCTTCAAACCCTGGGTCTATATCAGCATATCGAATGTTAAATTAGCCAAGTATGAAAAGGCTGACACAGAAATCTTGAACTACAACTTGTTTGAATGTGTAAATGTTCAAAAGTAAAAATACCGAAAAGTCATAGTTGGCCAACTTACGTTCCTGATGTGAAATGCAACAACATGGTCGTGCAAGTCCATGAAACAAAACAAAATAAGAAATATAGAGATAAATAACATAACCATACAATGTATAGTGTTAGTATGTGTGCCAGCAGAATAGTGACATATTATATTATAAAATAGTATACGTTCTGTGTACTTATTACGATGGCAATAAATACAGTAAGTAACATGTAGTTTGTGTGCATTCTACGTGTCAATTTGACAATGGCCGGCACTCCTCCAGTAGTGCCAGGTACACTAGGTAAAGTTTATTCCAGTGTTACATCACAGAAAAACAAAGCTATGTTACATGTGAATGGGTATATCTATAGTCTAGAAAAGACAATCAAAAATAGAAAGTATTGGTGTTGCAAGCTGAAACAGTCAAGTAAGTGCAAAGGTAGAGTTATTACTATAAAGCAGGTAGAAGGTGAACTGTTATTAAAGTCCTTATGTCATACACATCCACCAGATGCAACAGAAGTGGAACGGTATGTAGCTTGTCACAACTTAAAAGAGACAGCTCGGGTAAATAAAACAACCCCAGCATTAGTGGTGGATGATATAATCACCAGTAAGTCAGTAGAGAGTACTGTACGTTTGCCATCTAGGCAGTCAGTGTTGCAACGAGTGAATCGTGTGTGGCATATGAAAATGCTCTCCTACAGAATTATGTCAACCCCTTTAACAGACACAAGTGTTACAGACTGTGAGTTAAGAGAAGGGTGTTTCATACAGAAACGGAAGATAGACTTGAATAGCAATATTCATGTACTTGTATTTAGTACGAAGGAAAATCTGCAGGATCTGTGTTCATGCAAACTGTGGTTAATGGATGGTGTGTTCCTGACAAAGGGTCAGCTATGCCGACAACTTTATGATGTCCATAGATTAATGTCATATGGAGAGATTACCAAATATTTGCCCCTTGTATATTGCCTGATGTCTAAGAAGTCATACAAGGAATATAATTATTTATGTGAGTGTGTGTTTGAACTACTGTCATCATCTGACCTAGAACCTACAGTGGAGTATATACTGTGTGACTTTGAAATGGCAGCCATTAAAAGTGTCAGGCATAGTATCTATAACGTAACTCCTAAGGGGTGTCTTTTACATTTTTCACAAGCCATATGGTGAAAGGTACAGGCTCTCAGTTTGTCCACGTTGTATGGTAAGAGTGTACAATTCCAACTATCTGTCAAGAAGTTGGTAGCACTGTCATTTCAGCATGAGGATGAGTACATTTTGCACTGCGTCAGAGACCTTTCTGGTGGAAGGGAAGGAATTATTATAATACTTTGAAGAAGTGTACATTCTAGGATGTATCTGTAGACAACAGACTAGGTCTGCACATTTAGCTAGATTTCCACCAGTCTTCCCTATTTCATTCTGGAATATTTCCTGTTTGAATGAGTTAGCACTTCCATGTACCCAGAACTATGTGGAGGGCTGGCATCGTCGTGTGCAATGTCTGTTAGGTAGGAGGATTTCAGATATACCATCTGTATTAAATGTGCTGGTGCGTGAACAGAACAGGATCAATGAAGTGCTCCTACAATTGCAGTATGGCTGTCCACTGTCCCCTAAAAAATGCAAGAGTGTTGATAAGCAATGCTGTATGCAGGCAGTGTTGAGTAATAGGAATGTGAATTCCTTAGGATGATAGCTCTGCTACTTAAGGTTTGAAGTGAGGTGACATTTCGGCCATGCTATTTGGAATACATTATTTTGTATTTTGGTTATGGGAATTCCGTTCTACACATATGGGTTATGTTTTAAAAGGTTATTTGACACACTGCTGATATGGGTCTGTTATACTTCACTTTTTTCCGTTATTGTGCTTTAGGAAGCGAGAGGTGGAGTTGACCAACTATGGCAATTCGATATTTTTAGTTTCAGCATTTTCATTGTCTGGGCATGTTGTAGTTCGGGATTTCTGTGTCAGCCTTTTCGTATTTGGCTAATTTAACGTTCGATATGCTGATATAGACCCCAAATCCTGCCCCTTCTTATTCTTTCCTAAGTCCATTAGCATCTTACAAAGGCAACTTCAAAATTTTGAGAAGAAATATCATCATTATAGAAGACATTTTCTATACCAAACTACTAGGCATAACAATAATTGACAAATTAACATTGACCTACAAATTAAATATTTGTATTCTGAATGCAGTTCTTGGGAGTATCCAGGTGTATGGCCTGTGGTGCTGAATGCATAGGTCAGACCTTCATAACTAACCTACCAAATTCTTCCCTCAACAGTACTTAATGTATGATTACAACACCCTCACACAAAATCCACAGTTCTCCTTTCCCAGTTGACTCTACTAGATGAATGGTCTGTTGGGATGTGTGAGGTTCCTGGCCAAAACAGTCACAGAAGGGGAAGCTCTAGACAATCCTGGAGAACTAGGCCTCTGGTCCGAGAGATTTGTAAATACCTCAGTGGAGTCATCAGTCTCAGACCATGCAAGAGAGATGGACATACAGTTTCTGTCACAGCTCTCTTGCTAACATTTTTTTTTCTTCTTAGGTTGAAAGGGGAGGTGCAGTGCTGTGAAATTAGATGACATATTCTCTTGTTTCAAATAAATCTCCCAGAAAATTACTTTCAAGGAATATTCTGAAGAATACAGCATAATCCTGTCCATTTCAGATGCAAATGAAAGAAAAATAGGGCATGCTCTTCTGTTGTCTATGTGTCAATTTACTTTTGCTACCTGCCAAAGATCCTTCTTGAAGCTAGCCCCTGCTAGAATTCTCTTCTTGAAGTCATAAAGCAAATAGATATTCTTTCTTCTTTCAAGAAGTCTATTGATGAAAAGAAATGCAACTGCTTCAGTGATGCTGTATAATACGCTTATCTCCTCTCATTTGTTATCATTATCCAGCTGTGGTAAACCAATAGCTTCTCCACATCCGGAAAACCAATAGCTTCTCTACATCCAGAAAACCAATAGCATCAGAGCTACTCAATCTAGGGACTTGAAATTTGCTTGCAACATAAATAGGACATGCTGGAGGGATAGGTATTTGTCTCATTTGATTCCCCTCCTTCCCATCAATGTAAAGCAGAGTTCTTCCCTAACCCCATTCAAGTGCAACCTGGACCAGTGATTGGGACATCAGAAATTTACCCCTGTCTAGCACCTATGTCTCTAATGGGCAGAGGCAGCCTGTAAACCATACTCTAGCTTACATATACCATTAAAATAACCTCTGGAGCTCAAAAATCTTGTGGGATACATTTAGGATGAATTGTTAAGCCTATAAAGGCACAATGGTCATTAGCCTAGTATACAAACATATGAACCTATAAACCTATGCATCTTTCCTTTTTCATCTCAAGGCATACATAGCAGCATGCAGTGAAAGAAATCTTTCAGTATATTTTTCCAACTCGATATATTTTCCTCTGCTACTTTGTACAGTCTTTTACTAATGTTGCTTTACCTATTTAATACTATGTATTCTTACTGTGCCTTATTTTTAAATTATTATAATTTAACAAATGTCAGTATTTTATGCACATTTGTACAAATTGTATTCTTGTGATGTGCTGGTTTTATCTTGTCTTGCTTGTACTTATAAACATTTGCTTTAAATGTACATTGTTACAATGCCTATATTTTTGTACTCTATTTGTGCCTGATCGGCCCGGGTTATGGCTGATAAGTGTCCCTGGACCAGCCCAATTAACCGGTTAACTAATGTTAACTAAATAAATAAAATAAATTGATAAATAAATGAATGTTCCTCACCCAGATAGAAAACACAACTAGAATATAAAACCTAAAAGGAATCTGTCTTCCACAATCACATTTGCCCTTTCTGACAGTCATATGAAAATATTTTTCTAAGAATCTGTAAATAAGAAGGCAGAATCCCCAATACAGTACTTACCTGCCTGTTGTCTAAATAATAGAAGCTGATTACTGGTACTACAAACTGCAAAGATAATGAAAGTCTGCAAGAGCATACTATTCTTAAGAAAGTTTTGAGTTTTGGTGCATCTGTGTGATTCTTGTATACTAGCACACCCTCTCATGGTAAGGGTGGGCATACAGCACATACAGAAGGAAACTGAAACGTTATAGATTGGCTGGCTATATGGTATAATTTTCAGTACATATGACATATTATAGGTGTCTACTTTCCACCAGGTGACAATATTGCCACCATAGAGTCCATTTTACATTGGACTTCCACCGCCCTCCCTCAGGAGACACTTATCCTGGGGGACTTCAACACTGATTGGGCCTCTACCATGGCATCCCCCCAGAAGTACCACTTAATCCTATTTATCTTCACACAGCTTATCCAAACCGCTACTCGTATAGACAAATCCAGCATAAAGGAATCCATATTAGACTGGATTCTAATCAACAAGCCTCCATCTGCCAATATATCTGGTACGTTACCAGACTCCCTCTGTGATCACCTACCCACATTCATGCTAAGGCAGCACACAAAACCGAACCCCCCCCATCCTACTTTCTATCCATAGTTCCAAAGATCTCCTGCCAGACCAATTCATCAACACCTTAAAAAATAAATTGGTCATCTCTTAAAACTCTGCCATTAGATGAAGTCATGGAATACTTGAATACTACCTTCTTAGGTATCCTTAATCTTGTGGCCCCACAGTGTATAATTCATACTAAAACCAACCCAGCCCCCTGTATCTCAAAGGACACAAGATCCCTACTCGAACAAAAAAACATAGCTTGGGCAACCTGGCGTACTAACAAAACAAGTACAAATCAACAATATTTCTTAGAGCTCAGGAACAAACTAAAAAAACAAATATGTAATGAATAAAAATGTTATTATATCCAGCTACAAAAAACTCACTACAACAATCCACAAAAATTCTGGTCCACAATCAACCACATTCTCAACCAGGCAAAATCACCACCCCAAACTCTAACACTGACGGTGATAACAATGATACTGCCACCCAGTTTAATGACTATTTCATCTCCTCCATCCAAACATTATTCAACAATTTCCCCGCTACTACTACAAATTCTCCCAAAATACAAAATTGTCACCATAAGACCAACTTCCAATTCTCTCTTAAACCAGTTACAACTGACCTAATTTGTAAACAACTCGCCAAATTGAAATCCACCACTCTCACTACTGATAAACTCCCTGGTGATTACCTCATGATTGCTGCCTCTGCTATTGCCTGCACTATTTCCATACTCATCAATAGATCCATAGCTGAAACACACTGTCTCCTCTCTCTGGAAAATTTCTTATGTCATCTCCCTACACAAAGGTGGTTCCTCGACAGATCTTAGTAATTATCGCCCCATAGCTATACTATTTCCTCTATCAAAAATCTTAGAAAAATGTGTACACACCCAACTATTGAATCGTTTTCAACAATATAACCTGCTAGCAAATTCCCAACACCAATTTCGGCCAAACTGTAGTACCACCACTGCCCTTATATCCTTTACTGACCTCGTCAACCAACAAAGAAATCTTGGTGAATTAGTATATGTTGTCTTCCTAGACCTGTCAAAGGCATTTGACATGGTATCCCACTGCAAATTACTATTGACTCTCTCTGAGCTCTGTCTGGTTAACTCTTCTCTCCTGTGGTTTAAAAATTATCTGTCCCTCTGGCAACAAGCTGTTAAATAGCATAACTCTCTCCTCCCTCACCTCCCAGTAGGACAAGGTGTTCCGCAAGGATCCATTCTTGGTCCTTTACTATTTTCCATCTTTACCAATAACCTCCCCTCAGCTAGCCAACAAACTAATATAGTACAGTATGCTGATGATACCACCCTTATTTGCTCATCCCCCCCCCCCCTCTAAAATACTCCAAGACAGAATCCAGGAAGCCTTCACTACTACTGAAAAATGGCTAAATTCCTCCCAACTCATACTAAACCCATCTAAGACCCAACTCATGATGTTCCACCCATCCAAAACTTTCACCCCTACCTCGCAATTCTCAATAACATCCTCCAACAATAGCCTTATCACATCAGCAACCCAAGACAAGCTAATAGGTGTAACTCTTGACCAAAACCTAAAATTCAACAAACATATAGCACTAACAATTGCCAAAGTTCATAAAAAAATAAGTTCACTCTACCACTGCAAGAGCTTCCTCACACAGGAATCCCGAATCACTATCTCTTGTACCCATCTACTCTCTACTGTACTATACGCTTCCCCAGTTCTAACTAAATTAAACAAATCTGACCTTCTGAAACTATCTACCTGCTATCATAAAATCTCAAAATTTGCAACCAGTGCTAAGCTTTGTTCTCACCATTGCCTCTCCCTAACACAACTAGGATGGTTAGAACTCCCTAGCCTACTAAAATACAATCAACTTCTCCTGACCCAGCAACTGCTATACCAACCAAATAAAATACCTGCCCTTTCTGGTCTGTTCACCTTCCATAATACTGCGCGTCATCTAGGATCATCCAATACCTCCCTACTGACTGTTACCAATTGCTTACATAGCTCAGGCCAATCTCTTTATTCTTATGCAATTGTTAAGGCCTGGAACTCTCTACCCCCTGACATTAGATGTCTAAATAGTAAACATTTCAAATCCCTACTAAAAGATCTCTTATTCAAAACTTGGATATGTTCCTGTACAGAACCAGGCTAATTTCACCTGTTCCTGACTTTCAACATCTCTAGATCACACGTGCACTGTATAGTTTCACTTAGTGCACAGTACTGTGAACCAGGTGTTTAGGCCACCTTTATAGTTATGATTTCTAGTTTATGGCCCTGAATGTCTACTGAAACTTCTTTTTGAATTTATGTTCAGACAATTGTATATCTGTTGTATAATATCTTGTTTAATTTGTTTCTCAGTACTCTAACCACTGTATGCTGCATCAATTGTAAAACTCTGATTTTACTCCTTTCATATTTTCTATGCTCTTTGTACAAAATAGCTATGTTTATATATTTTTTTATTCTTTTTATTATTTTTTTATAATTTTTTTACTATGTATCTGGAGGTTTTCTCCCCGGGGCTCTGCTGAAAATGGTCACCTTGTGTCCAATCGGACAAACCCAGTAAACAATTGGAAAATAAAATAATAAATAAATAAATATTGTAATGGCTACCAAAACATCTTCAACACACTATAACATAGTCCCAGCTTAAAAAGTGTACACACACACACACACACACATATATATATATATATATATATATATATATATATATATATATATATATATATATATATATATATGTGTGTGTGTGTATGTGTATATATGTGTGTATATATATATATATATATATATATATATATATATATATATATATATATATATATATATATATACTTTGGAAGCTCGAACTTTCAAAACTTTGAACTTCATATGGACAAGACCATAACATTGACGTTCTAAAAGTTCAAAACTTCAATTAAAAAAAATAAAAGCTATTTTTTATGTTTATGCAGGAGGCCAAGCCCCAGTATACACCCCACCCCCTGCTGTTTAAATATACCAACTTCGGGATCACACTACAGTGAAGAGAGTGGTAAATATCCCATTCCATGCTATACATTGATCTCCGTTTAAACAATTCAAAGTTTCAAAACTTTGATCTTATGGTCTTGACCATATGAAGTTTGAAGTTTTGAAACTATATATATATATATATATATATATATATATATGTTTCACATTATCACAAGGAAAATAAGTATCATAAGAGAAAAAGGGGAAGAGGAAGGGCCATCAGAGGGAGACAAACATGAAGATGAAAGGATTATTAGACAGCTCTGATTTAATAATTTCCACAGTGGAGTTTTGTCTTCTTGGTTGGGATGTGACATCTTCAATTACAGCAACAATGGTCTTTCTAAAACAAATTTAATTTCCAAAGGATTCGCCTTCATCTTGTTGATACCCTTACTGAATTTAAATTGTTTATTAGAAAATTGAATTTGGCCCTTGTATTCAACGGTGGTAATACTCTAGGCAAAATAATTCCTCAGAAATTTTTCTTCAGGAGTACCTATAATTCCCCATCACATCCTTTTTGCAAGGATTTGAAAAAGTATGTATGGATGAAATTGATGAATTGCAAAATAGAAAAGACATACTTTATAAAAGGAATCTTACCATGGAGGAGACCCATATTTTGAAAGCACTTACTGATGACAGAAGTGTTTGGGTCATGAAACCTCATAAGAGATGAAGGACTGTATTTATGGATTTCATTATTTAATCTATTAAGATGTCTTCTTTACTTAACAGGACAGAAAATATTCCCTGGTTTCACAAAATGAAATTAATATTGATTTTAGAAAAAAAAAATATTTTTCTTTATAATATCTAGCGGGAAAAGCCGAAAGACACAAACAAACTGCAAGGTATCATTTCAGCTGAAGAATTTTATTTCATTTTTCAGGGTTATTTTTTTGAGAATTCCCTCCATTTTTTAGTATCCAGTAGATGCATAAAACATTACTGACCCCCCCCCCCCAAGACCTATTGTGGCTGCCCAGGATTTCAAAATGCACCCCAGTTGTTTTTGTAGACATGATTTTTAAATCGTTTAAGAACTACTGCTCAAATATATTGGTAGATTCATGTTTATTTAGAATTGTCACAAATAACTTATGGGAACCTAACCCTTCATTTTTGACTGTAGATGTGGCTGATTTATTTTCATGCATTCCATATGATTCAAGCCTATATTGCAGGGTTGGTTTGGATAATACAAATGGGCCAGGTAAGGATTCATTTGATCAAGTCTTGACCAGATCTATGATTGGGTTATTTTTAAAACTGTGAAATGAACTTGTCCCGTGCAGGTATGGTGCAGTGCAAGACCACCAAGACAAAAACGAATTCAAAACAATGGGCCAGCACACAAAGTCAGCATACCAAATCCATTTCTTTCCTTATTCATCCTTGTTTATATAGTTAAGATGAAAAAAATATATGACAGTATGTCTAGAAAAAGATGTAAAAAACAACACCCTAAAGGTGAATATATCAACTAATTGGTTTCAGCATCAAGCCTTGATCAGTGCAATACCTTATACAAGTCATATTCCATCTTAAATACACCCCCTTGGCTCTTATTTGCTCCTATAAGTGTTCACTGAGATCTGGTAGAAATAAAACACCCAGCTTAATAATCCACACTTATTTATTTAACGAAGTATGCCATCCAGCTTTATTCTTCTTTAAACTATCTTATCATTATCAATAATACTAATAATAAAAGTAAACTGAGCAGTAATATGTTTTATAGAGTGCTTATATAATGCATTGGAGGTTCTTGCACATCTAATATCACTCATATTTTCTGACATTCTTAATTTAAAAGGGCAATATGTTTGATCTACATAGAATGCAGTGCATGTACATATTGCCAAATATATTACCTAGTCAGTACTGCAGTTGCCATAAATCCTAATATCAAAAACATGTGATGTACTTTTTTGATGTGAATTGTTTATCCTTACTAACATATTTACAAAAGCTACAATGTCCACAGGGATAATATCCCATTAACAATCAGCCATCCAGCCCAGTTTGGCATACGTTTGTTTCATTACCAACCCCTTTTTTGTAATGATTAAACCAACCCCCCCCCCTATGGTTTTCCCTTTCCTATACAAAAAAGACATTTGGGGAGTATTAAGTCCCTTAAATGGTCATCCAGTGAATGATGCAAAGACATGACATATTGCTAATTACCAAATGAATGTGAGATTTTGGGTTTAGAAAAAATATTGTGTACTTCTTCTTAGAGTTGGTATATTATCTTCAAGAAGGATTATATTTATATCACTGAATGCTTATTTTTTGGAACAGTTTGGACATCCTTATACTAACCGTTTGTCAGTGGTGTTTTTCTTCAAGTTATTTTCAATGCTGAATTTACTGTTGGACAGAGACATTTATTGTCTGGGATACTCAGTATAGACAATATATTCTGCAATTGGAATTAATATAACTTACTGGACAGTGAACTATATTATTGGTTTGGTTTGCATAGACATTACTGATTTTTCTCTGCTTTATATTTGTGATTGGTGGAGGTGCTTGCTGGTTGCTATAGAAATTCTTTTGTTGAGACAAGATTGATTATATTTGTTTAACAGGAAATTTGTTAATAGAATATGTTTGTGATGTTTAATTTCAGGAATTTTGTTACGATTATTGTTTATGCTTAGGAGCTTGTCAAAATATTGGAGGAAGAAAATCATGGCAATAATTATGAGGTGCAGCACCCAGCAAGATAAAAGCACTCTCATCAAACTAAACAAACAACTCAGAGGACAAATAAAGTCTACCAAAGCCAAATTTGAGGTAAGCTTGGTCTCCCAGGCCAAGAACAACCACAAATCATTCTATAGCTATGTCCGAAACCTCAAAGGCAATACACAATTGTGTGCAGAGCTCATTGTAAATGAAGCCACCTATACTGAGACAGAAGATATAGTAAACCTCTTAGCTAATAAATTCAGCTCCAACTTTACCCCTGTCTCCCCCTCAACCTTCCTTCAGGAAATATCATCAAACATAACTCCCCTTTTATCACTAAGGAACAGGTCTTTAATGCTCTCTCTAGGACCAAGAACACTGCATCAATGGACCCAGACAGTATCCCAGGATGCCTACTAAATAGCATGAAACATGACCTATAAAGGCCTCTGAACTTACTATTTAACTGTAGCCTCCAAACAGGCTTCATGCCTCATGAATGGAGAAAGGTAAATGTTATCCCTCTGCACAAAGGTGGGCCATCTACAGACCCTGTAAACTACAGACTCATAAGTCTCACTAGCCTAATGTGTAAATCCATGGAAAGAATTTTCATGGAGATGATCTATCAAGATATAATAAACCTCCAGACACTTGACCTATCCCAGTTTGATTTCGTCAAGGGAGGATCATGCTTACTCAACCTGGTGGACTTCTTTGAGAAGGTCACACACCAATGGATGAGGGAAAAATTGTTCACACTGCCTACCTTGACCTGGCCAAAGCATTTGACACAATACCCCACTTGGGCATTTTTGACAAACTCAGGAGTTTAGGTACAAACCTGTATGTCACCCGGTGGATAGCCAACTGGCTCACAGACAGGAACCAGGAAGTCAGAATTGGGGAGTCCACCTCAACAAAGAGGCCAGTGACAAGTGACGTCCATCAGGGATCAGTCCTTGGACCGCTCCCTTTTGGCATTTACTTCTCAGAAGTCAAAGCCACTGTCTCTGGCTGACTAAATTTGCAAATGATTACAAATTAGGAGCTGTTATTGAATCTCACACTGACACAAATGTTCTCCCGGAGGGGCTAACACCATGGACTAAAACTAAATGCCAAGAAATGTATAATAGTATATTTTTGGAAGTCATCCATCCCTGGTAACTATCATATTGACAATACACCCTTTAGAGCTGACCCAGTAGTCAGGGACTTTGAGACACAAACATATATAGTAATCTAGCCTTTGACCATCACATGTCTACAGTGGTGAGGAAATCATTCTATGTTTCTCAACTTATAAACAAAGGTATGTCGTATAAGTCCAAGGAAGTCATTGTTCCACTGTATTCAGCATTTGTCAGACCTATCATTGAACACAATGTCCTCTTTGGTATGTACCTAACCAGGCATATCCAACAACTGGAATGTCCACAGAGTTTCTTCACTAAAAGAATACAGGCCATAAGTAAAATGTCCTATGCAAACCCCCCCTCAAGGCCCTATACCTGTATTCTGTCTCCTACAGGCTTTTGAGGGAAGATCTATGCCTGGCATACAGGGCATTGTCAGGCCCCACTCTGATGGACCTCCTGCATATCCATAAAACAAACAGCACCAGAATTACCCATTCTAAAGACTTAAACCTTGCCTGTGATATAAGAGACTACCCCATCTATGGAACAGGCTCTCCATCCATATGAAGAAAAGTTCCTCCCTAACCCAATTTAAGTGCAACTTGGACAATTGGCTGCGAAACTGGAAACCCATCTCTGTTTGGCACCTATGCCTGTAATGGACACAGCTAACCTTTAAATGTTTCACCTCCCAAGCCCCTGCTTACACTTATCAAGGGTATCAGAACTTGTCAGAGATTTGGGATGTGTGGCTAGGCTTAAAAAGGCCCTTGTCATTGTTATCCTAGTAAACACCTATGATCCTATGAACACATCCTCAAAAAATTCTGGATAATAACTAGTCTTCATTCTTTGCTATAGCCCAGCATGGAGACGGTAAAACGTGTAATGTCTTGCAAACTTAACAGTATTACATATAAATGTCACTCATGGAAATGATCATGGATTGCCAGTGGATGGTACCTCTTTGGACTTTGCAAAGGCATTTGATAATGTTCCCCATCAGGGTATTATTCGTGAATCAAAACCTTAGGGGCAGATCCATATGTTATTATTTTTATTTATTTATTTATTTTTGGTTATACAATGGCCATCATAAAGATAATTGTCTTTATTATGCATGAGTTTAACTTAAGTACATACAGTACCAAGTGTTACAGTCCACAGGAATGTGTGCTGGTCCTACATTGTGGATTGTCACATTTTCCATCACAAATATAAATAACAAAATGTTAGTCAGGAGAATAATCTTTTTTACCATGTACAGTATCAAACTTTACACTGTCTAGTGTAAAAAGCATGTAACTTTTTGCAATTCATGTTGTTGATAAGGACAGCTCTTTGAAAATTTTCTTGAAACTGAAACCTCTTAGCATGACATCATGAAAGATTGAACCCACAACCTATGATGTGTAAGCTACTTTTTTCTATCTTAAGTGCAACAACAGGGGCGTTTTATAACCTAATAAGGCAAGTTGACAGCTGTGTCTCACAAAAGGAGCACCCTGCATTGAATATTAATACAAGTGATTATTTAGTAGTGAAACCATAATGTAAACTGTTCCTTTAAAGAAGTATGGTGTTTTTAAATTACCCAGAATGCTTTGCTAATATATAGTAGTATAATGTAGTGACAGTGAAACTAAAACATCAAAAACATGTCCTAATCTTTGCTGTGTCCTCTTATCATTTGCAGCTTTACCATCAGGTGTATATCCACAAATAAAATTAAAACACAGATGCACAATGAGTGTAATGATATTTTTTAAATCCGATGACCTCTTAGTTTGCATTAATAAGATATGGTGCACTAACTATAGAGATGATGAATCTGCTTTTATAGTTAATTGTTTTTAGGAACATTAGGTAATGCTCATGTACAAAATAGGCTTTATTTACTGTCCTCCTACTTTAGCAACACTGAGATATGGAACACTATGCAGATGACCCTAAACTGCTTTGATACTTATTTGTTTTTTTGGAACACCAAGTAACCCGAATGTACACAGAGAGGCTCTATTTATTATGTGTAGAAAATAATATGTGCTTTAGTTGGTCAAAAAATACAGAACAATGCATTTTGTAAAAAACAGCAACTTTTCTTCTTATGCTTTTAGATATAATATCATTACTAATTAACCACTACATGGACTTAGAAATCTGCTAATTAATACATTCTCATTAATAATAAACACAGGTAGACATTACCTTGGTATTTTCTTTGGATGATGGAAATGCCCCTTTTGGGATGTACCTTACCAGACACCTGCAGCAACTGGAAAGACCCCAAAAGTACCTCATCAAGAGGATCAAAGGGCTCAAATAGATGCCATATGCTGCCCGGTTAAAGAAACTCCAGCTCTACTCAGTGGCATACCGCCTGTTCAGAGGCGATCTGTGCTTGACGTATAAAGCCATGTCCAACCCGGAATTAATGGACATGCTGCACCTCAGAAAATCCAAATCCCATCGAGCTACTGGCTCGAGACTTGAACCTCAGCACTGAAATAAATAGGACATGCTGGAGGGACAGATTCATAACCCAGAGGCTCCCTTCACTCTGGAATAAAATCCCAGTCCAGGTTAGGCAGAGTCCCTCATTGACTCTCTTCAAGAGGAATCTTGATGAGTGGATGGGAGATCGTAGGTTTACCCCGGGTATCACTTCTGTGTCACTGTTAGACAGAGGCACAGTATACTAACCTCGAAAAAGGGCATAGCAAAATAAATTTAAAATGGGTGGTGAAAGCCAAACACATTCTGGCTAGGCTTATAAATGCCCTAGGGCAGATAGCCTAGAATGAACCTATGAACCTATAAAAGTAACTTTATCAATGGCTGCAACAGTTCTTCTCTATCTTTCTATTTCAGTTATGAAACCAAGTACTGAGTCTAATTTTTCATTCTGGATGCATTAAGCTCATACATTTCTAATATTAGAAAGGTTATACAAATATTCAAAGAAATCCATGTAGCCACATTCCAATGATAAACAGTTTTTAGTCTATTATTAATATGTGTAGAGGTTATTTAATGGGTATGTTTAAGATGATTACTAATGAAGAAGAGCTCACTTGAGTAATGCTTACTTTTAGCAATTAAGGACATTCTAAGAGACCCTTTTCTAAAGTTTTAATTTGAGGCCATTTAAGTTGAGTCTAATGGCAGAATTATTCCCTTACTATAGAAAAAAAATTCTTATTACTAAAACTGTCAAATGTGTAAATGAAGTTAAGAAATGACTAAATAAAATGGCAAGAGGCTTGAGATTTGTCATTAAAATTTCAAGATCCAAGACTCAAGACAACGTCCTTGAGAGGTTAAAGCATGAATGTAACACTGTAATACAACTAATGCAAGCTTACAATACCTTAGAATGTACATATAACAAAGTTGAAGAACATTTTTGTGTTACTTTAGGCAGTTCAAAGAATACCTTTAAACTGCAAATGTCTTACTTTAAGTAATCCTTTTAAGTTTTACTACTCACTCCTAAGTTTCATTAAGTGGATTGCAATTACAGAAAGTTATATTACTGCACTGTTCTACCATTTACACTTCTGCCATGTACATTGTTGCTTAACAATTGTTGCTACATACTGGCAATTAAATGTCCGCCTGTAGTTCTAACCTCTAAGGTCCTAAATTTTTGATACTACTGAACTCATAGGATCATAGTATCATAGGAAGTTACTAGGCTAATGGCCATGAGGACTTTCCAAGCCTAGCTAACGTTTTGTGCCCATGTTTCCAAGGTCAATACCTATCCTCCCTGTCAAGTAGGGACATAGGTGGGACCCCGGGGGTATATTTTCTATTACCCATCCAGTCATCCAGGTTATGCTTGAACAAGGACAGCGAAGTACTCTGCTTAACATGGAGAGGGAGTCTATTCCACAAATGGGGAGTCCCTGGAACAAATATCTGTTCTGCCAGCAGGTCCTATTAATGTCACAGGCTAGGTTTAGGTCCTGAGTGTGCATGACATGTGTGATGTTTGATTTGCAGATATGCAGCATTTCCAGTAGGGCGGGATTTGAGATGGCTTTAAATGCTAGACAGAGGTCCCCTCTGAGTAGTCTATATGAGACTGAGTAAAGTGAGATGGACTTAAGCCTTTCCTCGTATGCTTACATTTGCTTTCTCTAGACAAACACAAACTGCCTGGAATTCATTCCCATAAACATTAGACAATCTTTTAATTATTCACTTCATAAAGTGCATCTGTCACAGTCTGAAGCACATTTGTTTCATTATTATGTCATTCCATTTATGTTCTTTATGCTAAAACCACAAATTAAATATACACATGCATATAAAATATGTCATTTGATAAAGTTTTCAATTTTGCTCAGCTTTTCTATATTACCTGTGCCAGCAAAAGGACGTCATGGGAGGTAATAAGTAATGGTTTACACAAACTTTTCCAAAGCATTCTGAGAAAGCAAAAAAAAAAAAATTCCTTAGAAGAACGGCTTCTCACTTATGTTTTGTTTTTCTTGCACAATATCATATTTTAATTTTTGTAAGGTATTCTACCTACAAGCAGAGCCCTAGGCAGGGTAAATCATCACCACCCCCATAGTAGCCCTTCCTCCTAGCCATTCTAGTGTCCCATTACTTGCCTATTTCTCCTCAGTTACCATAAACAGTGTTCAGACATGTCATTGTGCATACTATTTTCTTATTTTACTTCTACAATGATTAGAGATATTTAAAACTTTTATTTCAGATTTATAGATGCAGACATTGATAGCCATTTGCTAAACAAAACAATACAGTTGCACAATGAAAACAAACTTTATTTTATTTAACATTTGTTTACCAGGAAAGCCCCACTTGGAACAAGCCAAATTTCAGCAGCAGCCAGGGAGAAACACTCCAGACGCATATGTTTGTAACATGGGAGGAAACCAAAGCACCTGGTGTAAACCCACAGGAATGCAAGGAAAACATGCAGACTCTGCAGAGAAGGTACCGCAGCCAAGAGTCAAATCAGAGGACCTGTTTCTGTGAGGTGACAATGCAAACCGCTGCACCACTGTGCTGTTCAGACTTAGTATGAACAGTAAGCTTCTCTCCCCTTGAAACTCACATTCATTGAAACAGCATTGAAACCCACATGCAAAGAAACCGCATCTGGTCAGCGGCAGATTAAGTTTACATTTGGGCTGTTTTCAAACCATATGCTCCTTGCACACATTTTTGGACTACGCATGCCTCCATGTGTTCTTTGATGCACCATCCTAATAGCATTAAATTATATTCCTTGTATAGTATAGCACCACTTGCTACAGTGTGTTTTAAATTTATAGGTTTGAGCATTTTTCCAGTAAGCAATGAAACAAAATGAATGAACCAATAATGGCAAAACTACCCATTATATAACATTTCAACCACAAAAGGTCACTCAAAATTCTGTCACTATCCATCAATATACACAATCTCTGCAGAAGTAAATGCCATTTGAAGAATTCTATATTAAAGAAATCTATAACTAATGAAGAGGTTGCAGCTGACAAACAACTTTACATTTCAACGTTTCATGAACAAATTCAGTGCCTTCTGCCCTTGAAGAAAAAAAATTGCCCATGTTACACTAAAACATATCAGTAAGGTGGCTGCTTAACTAGCAACTGGTTCATAGTTTATTAGGCATTTCATCCAAAGGAGGACACACTCAAGAATGGATCACCCCCAATTTCTACATAGAGAGCACTACAATAACAGCACTCCATCTATATGGAGTGGAAGTAGAACTCACAGCCTTCTACACCAAATGCATGCATGCTACCTGTTGTACTACTACCACTACTTTTTAAGCTTAGAGAATAAATACAGATGATGGTCATTTGTTAAGCAAAGTTGTGCAGTGAAAACAGACATAGCATGAAGAAGTTTTCTTCCCTTGAAACTCAAGGGTCTCATTCATGTTGTCGAACTTTTACAAGTTCAAATGTCATATAGTTGAAACCATATGTTCGAACTTGTAAAACTTTGAACATTACAATGGAGATCACCGTAAGGGAAGCTTTCTCTTTCCTTCAATGCAGTGTGATCTCAGAGTTGGTATATTTAAGTAGCGGGGGGCAGGGCATTTGCCCCCCTGTTTACAACCTTCAGGTAAGTTTTTTGTGTTATTTTTTTTTTATTACATTGTCGAACTTTTAAAGTTTGAAAATATGGTGTCAACCATATCGTGTTCGAACTTTTAAAAGTTCGACAACGTGATATAGACCATAGACCCGAAACTCAACAGTTCTTGAAAATGCATAGAAACTCAAAATTCTTTGAAAATGCACAGAAACTCAACTGTCCTTGAAAATGCACTGAAAATACACTGGAACTCAACATTCTTTGAAAATGCTCTGAAACTCAAAACTCTGAAATACATCTGCTGATGACAGTTTGCTAAGTGGTGTAGAGGATTCTGGCTCTGGGGTACTGTGTGCAAGGTACAGGGTTTCAGCCGGAAAAAATTAAGCAACCTACTATCCCTAAGTGAAGAATTATTTCACACACACACACACATACACACACACACACACACACACACACACACACACACACACACACACACACACACACACACACACGCATACACACATTCTCTGTTTCATCTGGAATGACTCTTTCTCTATGTTCATCTGGAAGAGCCAATGCTTGTCTATATAACAATCCCTGTGAGCTCTCTGTTCAAATGTTTAAATGTGTGTCATACTAAAGATACAAGCACAGACAATACTAAGGCTGCAATAATAAATATAATGCACCGAGTGTGTTCTTAAAAAAATGTAAGTTTCATGACAGCTCCCTGGCTAGTGTGCCTCCACAAACCAGTGGTGCCCTAGGCAACTGCCTAGGTTTCTTAGTGCTGAATCCAGCTATGCCTGCAAGACCAGTCTGGCAATTTGTCATTGTTGGAAGTAAGGACTTCTACTGACACATTTAGTATGTAAATAGATAGCCTATATATTAGTTTAGGTTGTGAAGAATTGCGGGTACTGTCTTTCATGATATCATAGTAGTGGTTTTCAGTTCACAGAAAAATTGGAGGTAAGGCATCCTTATCAACAAAATAAAATGCGAAAACAACACATTTTCTGTATCAAAATTGCATAATTTGATAATGACATGTCCAACTCCAATGGTTTATTATTTACACTTGAATCAGACCATAACCATTACACATTAACAACCTAAGACACTACAAAATGCAAATGTATTACACCTGTGAATGTCCTTTACACTTATGCACACTTTCCAAAGTCCATGCTTTCACAGACTCACACTCTTCCTCAGCTTACATTTGAAAAATCGTACACTACTGCTCCGACTCCTATTACCAATTTTCCCTTGCATCCTTAAGCTTGTCTGCCCTAGCAATTGGAGTCCATCTGTCATTGAAATGCCATGTAAAAAATACCAATTATTTTATATTATTGTGCATTTTACTTTCAGTATTTATACATTGTTTATAGTCAGCTGTTCAGACCTCCTGAGCTCCTATTTCTGTTGCATGAGCATATTGGTAGTTGTTCGTGTCTATGTTGCATAAGATGCATACAACTGAATCCTATTGTTTACAGGTATTTGACCTTGCAGCTTTCTTTCAGAAAAAAAAACAAACAAAAAAAAAAACAGTTTTATGCATCCTGTCAGTGACTGCTGTTTATCTGATGTGTAGCAACCTCAGAGTGAGAATAATAAAGTTAGAGATGTATGGAGGGAAAAGATTATCACATTTTTTTTTTAATTTTAGCCTTGTTGACTAGAATAGTCCCACTAGGCTTATGGCCTCTTTTCAAAGAAGACCCAAGGTTGTACTTCTACTATTAGATGAAATTTGCCCTGGACATGAGGGGAAGTTCCCCTACTCTTTTCTCATATGAGGTGCTTTTTGCAGTGACACATCCAGCTTCCATTCCAAGCACATAGCCATTTTGGAGCAGCAGGAAGATAGTTAAGTAAATATAGAAGGAGGAGAAGATAATGTGAATGGAGGGCATGATTCCAGCGCTGTTATTCAAACAGCAGAAGAGGTTAATATAGCAGAGAAGGTAACAGAAGTTGAGGAGATGTTTTTGGAATATGATGGCATGGTGAAGGTGGTCAAAAAGGCAGCCAAGCCTTTTCAAGGGCAGTCTAAGTAAGCAGAAAGGAGGCAGAATTGACTGTAATGTATTCAGAATATATTTTTCAATGAAACCTCTTTGAGGAGGAGGTTACAACATAAAGATGTGTTGTTCCAGCACTCCAGTTGGGCCAGTTGCAGGATGATTTACTTGAAGAAATGGTGGTGCAAAGTGAACCAGAAAATGAATGAGATATTTCCTGGGGAGACATTATGGAGAAAATATAAAAGGAGGATGCAGAGACAATCCTAAAAATAGTGGTGAGATGGGAAAAGAAAACACATGCAGAGAAAAGAAGGCAAAAGTGCAGCAGCAGAAAAGAAGGCAAACGAAAATGAAAAACAGAAGTGTGTGGTAAGGATTCAAAGTAAAGAAGACAAAGAAATGGACAGGCATGAAGTGTGGAACAATTTAATTGTTTCCTTGGGTGTAGAAACACATGAGGTAAGATCATGTAATCTTATTAATAAAGAGAAATCTATGACATTATATTTGAGACTGTTTTTCAATGTAAATTTTCAGTGGAGAATATGAAAAAAAGACCATTGCCCATGTAATCTTTATGTGGTAAAAACATTAAACAGGGAAACAAAAGAAGATTCATGTGCAATTTCGAACAGAGGTAGAAAGAGAGACTTTGTAAAAACATTTGAAAGCTTTATATAAAGAAGTACTGGACATTGCAAAAGTTTACGACAAATGGGGTTACTAGACTGGTGGCTGGGATTTTAATATTCTGTTAAAAATAGAAAGAGAAAAAATTATAAATATACTAAGCATGATAAATATGTAGGGGAATATGAGTGAAGTAAAATACTGGGGGCAACCCAAAACATGTTTTTTTTTTGTGGAAAAGAAAAGGCATTTGATAAGTAACTATGACAAAAGAAAATATTAAATCTGTTTGGAAATGAGACATGATGCAAACAAAAGGGGAACTGAAATGTGATAAACTTAACAAAATTGGGCATTTATGAATGGATTGTCAAAATGAAAATAACGGTAAGGAAACAGATAAAGAAAGATAAGAAAATGAACAAAAAGAAGACATTTTAGAAGTACTAGGAATAGAAGAAAAATTATAGGAGGAAAAAAATAATAAAGAGGACATAGAAGAAGGTTCTGAAATAAGTGATGAAGAAGACATAAACTAGGAGGTAGTAAAAGGGGAAAACATTCTAGTAGTAAAAGGGCAAAAGACATAAAAAAAATTAAATGGATAAGTACTAAGAAAAAAAATTAAAGGAAATGAATGGAAAAGCATACCTACAAATAAAGACTGGGGCTTGGTATAAGGGTTAAGATTTCTGACTCAGAGACACAAGGTACAGTGTTTGATTATTACCTTTGGAAAGGAAATTGGTTAGGCTTAGAACAGCCTATTAGGAAAGTTAGCCCAGTAATTAGCTATGAATTTATGAAACCATGAATCTAAGGGAAAATAAAAGTTATAGAGTGCTTTCTGTAAATGTGAATAGTATTAAGAATATAGTAAGAAGAATAGGAATTATGGAATGGTGTAATACATCTGATGTATATGTAATTATATTAGAAGACACTTGCCCCCGGATTCATGAAGCTCGGCGCAAGGCCGGTGTAAGGCTTGCACCGGCCGTGCAGCATATAAATGGCATAGCAGCGCCACATGCATAGTAATGAGTGTGCGCTGCAACCACAACCACGTGCATAGGGCACGTGCGCGAGTCCAGGGAGCCTAACTAGGTTGCGCTCGGAGGCATGGCCAAGTTGGCTGTTGATGAGCAACCTAAAGTGCTGAATCTTACAGCCCGCCTGCAATAGTAACCGCACCTATCAGTGTCCGTGGATAATGAAACGTATGCAAAGTATGCTACATATTACCCGTCCACACAAAATGGAGAATCAAACATAAATGCACGAAATACAAAATGTTCCCGTTCATGGAACAAATGATACTTAGAATACTGTGTCCGTTACGTAGTGCACTGTCAGCAGTCATACCCAGTGGAGGTGTACTGCATCATGTCAGCGCACCGCAAATACACATGACTAGCCCCATGGGCATGGTCACCAGCAGTCCCACAGTGGTAGTGATAGTACACAGCTGGGCAGTCGTGGCCATATAACAACCATAAAGAAACTAGACATCCCAAACACACACAAACATATGTATAGTAAAATGTGCTATACACAGCAACATAACTGTCACATACACATAGGATGGCATATGCCGAATCGGAATATACAGAAGCAGAACCCATGCATGCAAATGTAATACACAACAACCCCTTTATAGCACATAACCCGCACCCATGTCCGAATGTCCACCTAATCCAGCTAGCAGCCTTGCGCAGCTGTACACCTACACAGAGCGGGTATACCTCCTATGTAGTAGGAAGTATTGTCCTAGGCAGTGACAGGCTTGCAAATATGTACCCCACATATGTCAACATCCCATCCCAGGTACTGAAATCCAAATGGCTGCATGTGAATGTGTCGGCAGAATGTGTACATCCCGCGTATGGTTACTGACCTGTCGAAACCCCATAGGTGTTCACACGCCACGGTGTCCATAACTGTACACATCTGGACAAAGCAGTATGTGTAGCCACGGTACTGATGAGTAGCTATGCAGACATGCAAAACATAATACACAGGGTGGAACAGCTGTCCACCATGCAGGTCACCCCAGCAGGGTTGCCACATGTACAGATTGTCAAGGTGGGACATCACTTGTAGATATGTGTGGATTTGCATGGTAAAACACCCACGGCCAATGCAAAGGATAGAATAACACGTATATGCCAGAATGAAAGGTGGATTTGCATGGTAAAACACCCACGGCCAATGCAAAGGATAGAATAACACGTATATGCCAGAATGAAAGGTTATTGCATAGCATGTGAATAGCTTAAGCTATCCAATATAATAGTCATGTGTACCAGATTCAAAATGCCTGTAACATGCAAGTAGTAATGAAGGTAAGAAATATACTACTGTGTTAATATCACAGGACATATGGCACGTGTCAAGTGTTGACGCAGGACACAAATGTCCAAAATGGGGCCACCCCCACAAAGAGGAACAAGTGCTAACCCTATCCCCCACTGAAGTATCGTCAGTATAAATACAACCCAATCACACACCAACACCACCGTCCAACCTATGACAGCAACAAAAGCTGGACAAAGACTAACACGATGCGTGCACAAATAGGGACACATGTAATCAGTGCTCTCACAACCTTCTACAGGTCACTGAATAATAGTATGTACATACGCATGAAATGCTGGGAAGGATGTGTGGTAGTCCCCAGTATTACAGAGGTACGTACACATATATACTGTAACCAACTGTCACATATGTTCACTGTAACACAGCATACCTGCAGGTAATACATAGTTCAGTCATGTGCTACATAAATATCCACGTATGAATGACTACAGGGAATAGTCAAATGTGAATGGGAAGAACGCACAACATGGAATATGTATGATAACCAGCACCACCCACATCATTGTATGCCAACAGCATAAGCTATTGTCAGTTGTCCAAACACCCGTGTCTGTAAACACAGATTGAATATTATAGCAATAACCCACACCTGGGTGTGGGTAATGCTGGATTTACCCACGGTTGGCGTGGTTTGTTCCTGAGGGCAAAGCCCGAGGGACCAAACAAAGCCAACCGTGGGTAAATACAGCATTACCCACACCCAGAAGTGGGTTATTGCTATTATACCATGAATTATTTAAGAAAAGAAACTATTAATTCTCTTAAATAATGGCATAGTATAATGCCTGTTTGCTGCCCTTCCACAGATGTCTGGCATCCGCGGCAGTGCTGATGTACTGCGCGCCTGTGCAGTACATCAGAGCTGTGGGCAAAAGCAACGGAGAAAGCAAGATCTCCATTGTTTTTTTTAGTGTTTCGCTATGTTAAATGGGTTTAACATAGCGAGACAGCTTTAAAATAAGCAATGGAGATGCCCGTTGCTTATTTTAAAACTGTCTCGCTATGTTAAACCCATTTAACATAGCAAAACACTAAAAAAAAGCAACGGAGATCTTGCTTTCTCCGTTGCTTTCTTTTAAAACCTGTCTCGCTATGTTAAATGTGTTTAGCATAGCGAGACAGCTTTAAAATAAGCAACGGAGATCTCCGTTGCTTATTTTAAAGCTGTCTCGCTATGTTAAACCCATCTAACATAGCGAGATAGGTTTTAAAAAACGAGTTATACTAATGGAAAAAAGTCCGGGCGACCGGACCGTTTTCCATTAGTATAACTCGATTTACAACGGGCACGCTGGCCAATCAGCGTGCACGGTTTGGAATAATAATGGGGGGGTCATGGTATAATAAACATGGACAAACTGTGCCCATGTGCCACGTCTGACATTCGTACATGGTCAGGGCAGTTCTGTACACTAGGCGGACAAGACCAAACCCAGAGCACCACAGGAACACCCTGACAATTAAAGACCTGTATGTGTCGGGACTATAAGCCTTTGTGTTCTGACTATCCCTGCGGTTACGCCATATGTAGCCTGGGTCCAGAGCATTAGGGAATAGGGAATGTGTAACATGTAGTACCACACTTTTCCCAGCAGGAGAATGGATGCCTGTGATGTAAGTGAGTGCGGGGGGGGGGGATATGTTAATGTAGCTATGTACCATGGGTATGCATATAAAGGAGACAGAACACCAAACGTGTAGTGGTCACAGCAACCGGCCAACGTGAATGCAGTCCCGTTTGAATTACGAGTATAGAACATATAAATGTGAACGTGTAATTAATGCGTTTGTGCTGTAAAGACAGTTAGATATGTAAAGGTGAAAGTGTGTTTCGCATACGTCTGTTAACCGGATCAGAGATATGTTACTGGTACTGTCACAACTAATACAGACCACGTAAGCACAAAGACTCAGTAAACATATGTAACCCAGAATACGGATATGCATGTGCACCTGTGCGTAACCCACAATAAGGAAATGCAAGTGCGCCTGTGCGTGTGTGATCCGCTCACAGCAGAGTAAATTAATGCTGTTTCCCCCACGTTAGTTATACATGTCTCAAAACTGTCAGCCTCTGAAAGTATGGAACCGGACAATGCCATGCAAAGTACTGGTACAAATAGTGAGAAACACAAGATATGTGCTAAAACAAACATAAAAAGTGGATAGAATAACGGGTGTGTTAGTAGCAGGGATTGACGAAGGGTATGCATTCGTAACCTGAACTACTTGTCAGAAGGTGCCACCGTAAGTCTTAAATGAAATGCCAGCAAATTGCCAGATAAACACAGGTTAATGTAAAACACACCTAAGATAAAGGGTCAACCGTCCGTACACTCTGCCAGTATCTGTACAGTGGAAAGGTATGGTATGGTTATAGATGTGTGTACATAGGTAATCCACAGACATTAACAAAGCACGGTATGAAATGAGGAGTTTACATGTATATATGTACACACAACAGACCTATGACACATGGATATAAATATGCCAAGTAATAGCTAATATGGGTAGACAAACAGACATCCACGAATGGGGAATATACAGCAGCAGTCAAAATCATTGGCAAGAAAGTGACAGTCCAGCAAGTTCTACACTTTAAACATGCATATTGGTGTCCATTGTAGGACTCCAAAAATTTATCCATTCACAGTACCTGCTGCGATTGACGCAAATGACATGACAGCCGCAAATACAAATCAGCTGTATATGCACTAGAATCAGGTGCAAGGGTGATGACACATGTGTCCATGAAATGCATGACGTATGAACTGATATCCCTAGAGTGGGGAGTGCATATAAGTGCGTCCACATCTCAGTACCGCACACATTAACCATGTGTAATGTGTACCATAGAGGGTTGTCAGGCATGGGATCCTGGGTATGCAGAAATGGGCCTAAGTGTTGTTTGGCAGAGAATTCGTAGGCCCGCCCCGTGGGAGGGATGTGGGTATAGCACATGCCTTTATTCTCAATAATGGTGCAAAGTATCCACTGGATAATGCGGAAAGCAATTTGGAAATATGTACAGCCCTATATCAGTGTCCTGTAGGTGATTCCCATGGATGGACATGCGTACGACCAAGATGCTACCCATAACTGGATAACTGTCAGAATAACACAGCTGCAGTAAGGCATAGTACAGGAAATACAGATAGGGACTATATTATAAATACCCCATACAAAGTCAGACCATTGTGCGAATACTGGCGTAGCCATGAATACGGATGTTATGAGTGTTACTAATCATGCAATGGAAATATCAGTCACTATCACCTACCGCACAGTCCGTAATGCCTAGACAGCAATCAGCTAGAAAGGCATATCACTATGTGAAATGTAACAAGGGCAAAGGCCAACGTCAGGGCATGTACACATAATGACAACAGGTCAAGGGTATGAAGGAGCTAACCTGTCCAAAATACATGTACTGAACTGGTGATACTAGGCGGACAGGTGAGAAGAAAGACAACAGGACAAATGGGCAAACATGTATAAGTCATACCCCGGAAAATGTGAATGACAACGTATGCCCTGCAAAGGTCAATGTGGAAGGTAATTAGACACAAAGGTAAAGTGTCCCCCAGGGTGTCATGAAGTGTCAACATAACAATTTCCAGACCCGCATAGTCGTGCGTGAGCCCCGCCACTGACGGAAAGCGCAAATATGATGCACACATATGGTACATGAAAGAACAATTAGTGTGGATAAGCAGATGTAGTCCTGTGTGAGGAATACAACTGTCTGTGTGGGTGTGTCCTGCAAATACAAAGTAATGGCACGTGGGCTGTCATGCCACCATACACTGTGTGTATTGTAGTCAGAAAGTTGGTATGTTGTATCAGACACATACTCTACAACTGTACAGATGTACGCAGACTGTGTAGAGTTATGCCTCATATGTTTGCTGTGTTCCACGTAACAGTAACAGTCCAGCACTCTCATGATAACTGACGACAGGAAACAATGACAAACATGTGATGAAGACACCAAATCAGACAGAAATGCCATACTCATGCATAACATATCATTGTGCTCACTATCAATGTTTGTAAGAGCGACATGTCATTACTGGCCCTGAGTGTCCTACTATCACATAAGGCCTTGTCCAGATATATGCTCCATGAGGTGGAGTGTTATGAACAGAAACAGATACATGTGTGTGGAAACATTATTATCCACTGCAAGATGATGAAATGTGCTGCAGTAGGAAGTGCAGTACTGTCCGCAGGTATGTGCTGATATGTCAAATTAAACAGCAGTCTACATGAATTACCTATATTGGTGACACCTGTACAGATGATTATAGTGGGACATACACACGACCATGCACACAGCTCAGATAGACATACACACATCATAAACAGGCAATGATACACAAAGTCTATGGCATGTACGAGTACAGTGACAGTACAGCAAGGATAGCTGTCTGCCAAGATATACAGCAGATGTCTGTAAGGGTGTGTAACACCTCTCGGAACACGGACGTTGCATGGACAATGTTTGGATTTGCATCATACCACATTGCTATGTGTAAGCTGTGCAAATATGTGATACATGGGACAGACAGCTGTCCATGCAAGAGCAGCGTTATGGGCATAAAATATGTATATATAAATACATCGAGAGAGATACAGACAGACACATGTGGCAAGGCCGGTAGTGGAACCAACACATCACTACCCTATCACACCACAGCATGACGCACGTAGAGAACACGCTACAGAGGTCGCTAACCACAGCCGACACACAGGCATTCCACTAAGTGCATCTCAACATCCGCAGACACAGAGATGTCAGCAGGATATATGTGTGTTGCGAAGCGTCTAAAACCATAACCTACGAACCCATGCGGCCAGGAGTATAGACACACACACACATCTGGCAGGCATGGGAATTGACCTTACACCTACCTACCCTATCGCACTACAGTATGACACAATTACAGAATGCGCTACTCAGATTACTGAACACAGCACTGTCAGAGGCATACTTCTAGGTGGGTGACATCATCCGCAAAGGAATAGACACTGATAGCAAATGTATGTGTTGTGAGGCGTCTAAAAGCATTACTGTCTTCAGAGGCAGCTGGAAACATACACACACACACTTGGAAGGGCCAGGAGTTGAACTTACACCTACTTACATGAACACACTATAGCATGATGCATTTACAGAACGCACTACCGAGATTACTGAGCACAGCACTGTCAGAGGCATACTTCTAGGTGGGTGACATCATCCGCAAAGGAATAGACGCTGATAGCAAATGTATGTGTTGTGAGGCGTCTAAAAGCATTACTGTTTCCAGAGACAGCTGGAAACACACACACACACACACACACACACACACACACACACACACTTGGAAGGGCCGGGAGTTGAACCTACACCTACCTACATGAACACACTACAGCATGATGCATTTACAGAACACGCTACCGAGATTACTGAGCACAGCACTGTCAGAGGCATACTTCTAGGTGGGTGACATCATCCGCAAAGGAATAGACGCTGATAGCAAATGTATGTGTTGTGAGGCGTCTAAAAGCATTACTGTCTCCAGAGGCAGCTGAAAACACACACACACACACACTTGGAAGGGCCGGGATTTGAACCTACACCTACCTACATGAACACACTACAGCATGATGCATTTACAGAATGCGCTACTGAGATTACTGAGCACAGCACTGTCAGAGGCATACTTCTAGGTGGGTGACATCATCCGCAAAGGAATAGACGCTGATAGCAAATGTATGTGCTGTGAGGCATCTAAAAGCAGTACTATCACCCAAGGCAGCTGGAAACAAACACACACACACACACACACACACACACTTGGAAGGGCCGGGATTTGAACCTACACCTACCTACATGAACACACTACAGCATGATGCATTTACAGAACGCGCTACCGAGATTACTGAGCACAGCACTGTCAGAGGCATTCTTCTAGGTGGGTGATATCATCCGCAAAGGCAAGGATGCCGATAGGGAATGATTACAGAGTGAGCAGTCACACAGCATGTTACTATCCCAAGGTGGACGTACAGTAACACGGCAGTGCTGCACTAGGGAATACTAACTATCTACGGAGCACTACATCACAAAATGGATACAGGATGCACCACAGACAGTACACCCTGTGAGAGAGCAACCAGTGTGTTTGATGCAGGCATCCATTGTGGCATAGCAACTTTATATAATTCACCTGGATGGCCACCATGGCTATACAGGATGTCAATGGCCATGGCTACATGCCTAGTATCAGATGTCGGTGTCGAATGTACAGTGTGTCCATGAATGGCGTACTGGGCATGCTCACACACTTAGCATTTGCAAAGTGCAAACATGCATACACATGGAGTGTAATCATGAAAGGGCAGAGTGTGGAATGTACTGAGTGTCCACTTACACAACAGCAAACTGGGCATGCTCACACACTTAGCAGTTGCAAAAGGGAAACATGCATGCACACGGGGTATAATCACAGAAGGGCGCAGTGTGCAATGTACTGTGTGTCCATCTACACAACTGCTTACTGGGCATGCTCACACACTTAGCATTTGCTAAGTGCCGTACAGCATGCAGATGGAGTGTACACACAGAAGGCATATACATGGAGTGTAATCATGAAAGGGCAGAGTGTTGAATGTACTGTGTGTCCACTTACACAACAGCAAACTGGGCATGCTCACACACTTAGCAGTTGCAAAAGGGAAACATGCATGCACACGGGGTATAATCACAGAAGGGCGCAGTGTGCAATGTACTGTGTGTCCATCTACACAACTGCTTACTGGGCATGCTCACACACTTGGCATTTGCTAAGTGCCGTCCAGCATGCAGATGGAGTGTACACACAGAAGGTCACAGTAAGGTAAAACTGTGCACACGCACAGGGTGGTCACACATGCAGTTACTTGTACACACACAGATGACATCACAGGTGTCACGGGTGCAGGTCACACATGTACACACTGCAGTGAACACTGTAGCTGTCATGCCAGCACCATGTCATTGGTGCAGCAGTAAGCCTCACGGTCCAACAACAGCATGTGACATATGTCCACAGGTCTGTATAGCAGTGTACACCAGTTGTGCAGAGTACACTAACAATGATCCAACATGTGTGATGTAGTCCACTTATATCAGTATACATGGACAGGTCGGCTCTACACATACCACGGCCCTGACACAGCTGTGACACATGACTGCTGCCGTACCACAATGAACAAACATTTGGTTATGTCATACATGTGACTGTATGGATGTGTGCATGGACTGCACACATGACACATACAAAGCCTGTGATGTACCACATGCATAACACTGGCGTACTCAGTGCTACACACACGAAAGGAAGGTGGACCCATGTCTGTGGAATGCTCCCACTACAGGGTGTAGCAGTGTTGACTGGGACACATACCCTTGTATTGTTTGCCTGTGACAGCTGTGATATCATACCACAGTCCATGTTTTATGTATGTCAACACACATGTCAAAACGTAGCAATGCATACAAACATGGCAACAGGAGACACATGTGACATGTGTACTGTGCATGGAGCAGCCATGCATGAGCAATGGCCGATGTCCATAACATAGTTGCAACAACCTACCACATGCATACCCATCTTAGGGGCCGTTATACGGTGGCATACAAACAGGACGTATGGAGGTATGTGTGTACATAATGTGTTTAAACACCTGTCTACATGCATGTGTGCAGGTGGTGGCTCACAGTTGTGTCACACACCATCCTACCCTGCCATGTGCATACAGTATGCTATGTCGCTGTTACATGACAGTGCTGACATAATGCATACCCAGCGGTCAGGTGTTATCAACTGTATGTCACATGGCAACTGTAACACCTATCACCTCCCATGTGCATATATCAGCACATCTGCCGGATATAGTGTTGGTACACATAATGCACTACATACCGCTGCATGCCTGCACACGTATCATATGGCAGGTGTAGTATTCCCAGCACTGACATGTGTGTATGAATGTGTGCCCATGTATGCCACATATCGGGGGGAATATGTCCCACTTGCTACACATCCCTGTACACCATAGTAGAGATCTGTACATACCTCAGTGTGGGGAGCATGAATTTGGATGGTGCAGTACATGCAACACGTTGTCTCTCTGTGTACACATGTGTGGTCACCACAATGTGTGTGTGTCTACATGTTTGTATGTCTGCTGCTTGGTGAGAGGGTGTATGCTAATATACTGTTGTGAAAGAACACTAACCACACATGGTGACTATCCCGTACTGGTGCTGCATTGCACAACCCTGTTGATGCCATAGGTGTGAGCCATACTGGCTACCTGTGCATGTCCACTCCCTGTGACATGGCGTGTGGGTGCATAGAATTGTGAGGGTGTTGACCACACAGGCAGGTGTCCCCATCTGCACATTATGGGGTGTGTGTCATAGTGGTGTACACCCCGTGATTGCGACCATGTTCCTGTACTGTTACCGGGTCCTACTGCTGTACAGCGTGCCCCACAGCTGACAAGTGACACCTCAAGTCAGTGGCCATCACGCTGTGTACAACACCTGCACCATGTCACCATACCTGTAGTGTGTCCTGCTATGTATGTGACATCTCTGTCCACTGTAGCCTGTGGCACCGGCCACATGCGTCAGGTGCAGTATATGTGCGGACATGTGTGTCATGTAGGTGTCCAGTCAGGTTGAGGGTACATGTAGTATGCTGATATTGCCGGATGTGCCTGTGAGTAATCCACAGCTACACGTGGGGGACCGATAACAGTGCTCCCTGTAGGCACATGTGAGTACACCATAGGAGGGATTCAGGGTATTAGAACCAACATGGTGCTACACATGTAACCATCACACATACAGTGAACACATCACAATGCATGCTGCACCTGCACTACATGGTATGACTGCTGCATGTTGACAGTACACAACCCATGTCACATACGCATCTGTTAGTATTCATACACAACCACTGCAACATACACATCCCACGCTATGCATACACAGGTATCATATACACCTCTCACTATCCTGTCCACCCTGTGCATTAGAATATATTTGCATAACCCTGCACCGATGGTGTGGATGACAGGGATGCAGCAGAGGCTTCATCATATGCACAGGGTGATATGTTTGCCAGGGGCATAGGATGCACCAATGGATAACATCATGTGTGTGTGTAAGGGCCGGTGAGTTTACTGGACATGTCTGTGCAGAATGCATGTGGATGTGGTGGAGCCCTACAGTTGTGTCTGCTGTGTGTGGGTATGTGTCTACACAGTTCAGCCATATGTGATGCCTACACGAGGTATAATTGACAGCCCCAGACTGTACAGTGCAGGTTGTACAGCTCACTGTGTCCGTCCATGGCCACGTGACCTGTGCCTGCCTGGGGTTGCACGGGCACTACCAGGTGGAGGTACAGAGTGGCTACTGTCTGATGACACATGTCCGCTGGAACAGTGTCCATGATAGGACCGGCCAGGGCCACGTCCACATGGCCTGCTGTGTCCTGGTGTGGACAGTGCAGCACCAGCTGCACTGCTACTGCTACCGGCACTATGTGAGTGGGCATGAGAGGTGGCACGCACACGTCGACCTACACTAGGTGGTGTTGCTGGCCTACACCCACGTGTCCTACGCCTCACCCCTACCAGGTGTTCCAGCACAGACAGCTCACGCTCGCGGATTGCCATGCCTCAGTCGAGGATTCCAACCATTTCACCTAATCACCTATCCAGTACATTAGCAATCTGCTGTTGAGCATTTGCCAATGACTGGATGTTGTCATTTAGGGTATGGATTGCAGCCCTCTGCAGCCTCTGCCCTTCTTGGTTCTGCCGTTCTGCACGTGCCTGTGCCACCATTACAGTCTGGAACATGCGTCTGGTGATACCAGCTGCTGCGCCCTGTACTGCAGGTGCATGTCTGCCAGAGGTCCTCCTACGAGCAGCACCAGACACATGCCTGTGTGGCACATCACCAGTCATTACACTGGCAACATGGTGTGTACCCGCACCTTCTGTAGCCACCACACATTCCTGTTCAATGCCAACAGACGCTGACTGTCCTTTCTCTATGGGCAACGGTGATGTGGTATGTGTTGGCATCAGAACTGTGTGCGGGGAAGAGGGGGACATAGGTGGGATGGTAACCAATGGCATAGATTCAGCCCCTGATAACCCTGCCTGTACCTCATGCATATGGTCATCACCGCTAGTATCTGTGGGGACACTAACATCAGATGGACTGCAGGAGGGTAACGCACCTACACCACCTGTGAATGCAAAGAAATACTGTAAGGTACATTACACACAGACACACACAGACACACACAGACACACACACACAGACACACACACACACACACACACACACACACACACACACACACACACACACACACACACACACAGACACACCATGCATGTGATATGTCAGATGGCATGCAGCATTCCTGCACTACAGCACAGGGAATGCAGCTCAGACATTAATAGTGTTAGTATGCATACCACCCTGGGGTGCACACTACATCAAGCAGGTGTCATATCAGTAGTCATGCAGTACACACAATCATAGTAGTTTGCATGCATCACCGTGATACACCATGTGGCCACAAACAGGTTAACAGTACACATGGCTGACGTTACCTTGACATGTAATCCGCTGACATGTGCAGTAACATGTATACATGTTTGACACAATGGTGTCCTGACACATGCACAGCATCATAATGGGCTTCGCAGTGCAGTGTTGTGTGTACAGCCTACAGATAGAATGCATGTTTAGCAAATGTGCATGTGCAGGTGAGGTTAGTGTGAGCCATGTACATAGCTATACAGTGTGGAGTACAAGCACTGTCCCATTGCATGGCAACATGACGCATGTATGTTGCTGTGCAATGCATAACATGGATGCATTGCATTGCCATGACTGCAACACAGTCATGCTCTTCCACAGATCGTATATGGTAGACATCGGTGACACCTCCGGTAGCTGCAGACAGGCATTCTGGTTGTCCGGTGTAACACATCAAATGTACAAGTGGTTCACTATGGCTATGATTGCACTATGTGTGGACAATGTGCAATGGGGTCTATCCACATCAGAAGTACTGTGTGGCAACATGCCTGTGGCTAGCACCCATGGCCATGTGTGAACGGGTCTTGGACAATTGTGTGTGATGGGCATCTTGTACACAAGTCTGTGGTGTCCCATGTGACATACACCCATACATGTAAGAGTTGTCACAATCCATAGGGCTATGCAGACAACAGTGTGGATGTTTGTTATGTCTGGTGTAGGTCATGTGATGGTGTGACAATATTGCAGACAGAACACCACATGCTTGGGACATGTCGGGTGGCATGTCACAATGTGTGCACACAATGCAGGGGCATATGTCACAATGGTGACACCTGTGTGCTGCCCATATCACAGCTCACTGTGTGGTACTGTGTGCGTACCACAAATGTTGTTCCAATGCATACTACATATGCATCCATTGTAGAACACCTCCACCGTTGTATGCATAGCTGACCACACATATCACATTGACAGGTACTGTGGTTTCATGCCGGTGTATAATAATGGTTGTATCTATTGCACATGGGTGGCATGTGTGTATGTCTGGTGGTGCAACCTGTATAACGTGACTGGAACAAAAATCAGGTGTGCATGTTATACCTGGCCACATGGCAAATAACTCTACACTGTAACATGCCTGATACTGACAACAGTCTCACCTGCGACGGACCCATGTCTATGCGACACGCCAGAGGTACCTGTATAGGGGTGACACAACAGTAGAAACATTATCCATGACTGTATGACAGCCACAGGTTGCACTGTGCATGTGAACACATTTACCTGTGTGATAGCATATGGTATGCACATGTCTGCATACACAACGTAGCATACTGTTGTATGCAGCTTGTGTGCCCATATACCTGGCATGTGTTGTTACTTTACATGATGTACAGTGACACCTGCAACTACATTGGATATCATACTCATATGCAGGACTGACTTACCAGGCAACTCCAGGCTCATTGGTTGGGAGACACCCACCTCCACAATGGCGGCTAGTGTTTCCGCATGCTGTTCCCTGGGTGTCCCCAGACTGTCCAGTAACTCCTCTGTGTGTGTGAGTGGGGGCTGGGTTGGTGGCCCACCACCTGTTCCACCTTGTTCTCTGGCAATTGCAGTGGCACACTGTTTTGCATGCCGTATCAGGTCTGTGCAGTGTCTGCGTACCTGCTGGTAGGTGCGGTTGTTGCCACCCACATCATTCACCCTCCTGCGTATATCCTGCCACAGCTCATCCCACTGCTGTGCATGCTGTGGCACATGGCTGAACAGCACGTCATAGTTGTCATGGAGCAATGGAATTATGACATCATCCTCCTGGCGGCTGAAGGCTGGGAGTCGTGAACGTGGTATTATCTGTAAGACATAATGATGGTGACAGGTCACATTCTCACTGATGTACTGGCATACCGCTGAACATACATTGCTATGACATGTACTACATCTGCACAGTAATCTTTGAAAAGCATCATGACACTGACACAGCTGACGTGTTTCTGTCACACCTGTCACACCATTATGCAGTGGATATCATATCATATCTCTGTGTCAACTCATTACAGTGTACATACTCCATGTAGATGGTAACTTGCTGTGGCCATGTGTACTTGCCTGCGCCTGTGTTCTTACCAATCTGCACTTGGCCCGATGTGTCCACAGTACTACTGTTCACCTGGATGCTGTGTATATGTCACATAGCAACACAGACGCAGCCGTTATGGACTTTAGCAGTGACACTGCACACATTCACATGGACACCTGTACATGCATGTGTTTTGCCATATACATCTACTCAGCACTGTACGGGTGTTGAACATCCTGCCACGGCTCGCCTGTATTGCACATGTGATACACATGGGACAATGTCTATTCATATGACATTTGCAGGGATGGTCAAACATAGCATGTGCGCGCATGTTTTACACGCTGTCACACAGCAATTGTGACAACACAAGGTGCATCAGTGCCACATTACTGATCCAGTCAGTTGATAGTGCATGTACCATGTGGCCATCACACCATTTATGACTGTGATGACACGTGCAGCCTTGATGGACAGGGTTGCATGGTATGGCAGGGTATATCACATATATGGCACAGGGATGTGTCCAGCCTGTGGAAAACCAGTATTAGGACGGTGGCTGTCCATTACATATGTCATTTATATAGGTATATGGACATGTCGCATGTCCATCATCATGGTGTAGACAATGTCCTTCTGCAAGGTAGGCAGCATGCTGCATGGTGGGGGTGTGTATTGCGCATGCTGGTATCGCACATCCATGCATAAACATTACCCCTTACAGGTGCTATGTGCTGTAATATTTTTCAACACAGTGCTGTATATGCCCGCACGGTGATATCCCGTGCACATGGATGGTACCCTGACCTGACATGGGTACCTCATACGACTACCTCCGGTGCCTGCTGTCATCACCATGTCGGCGGGTGCACCGCACAGCACCATCCCTTCCACAGTGACCATGGTGTTGAGCACAGCCTAGGTATTCATTTATGGGGACGGGGATGTTCACATAGCGGTGCCAATGCTGGTATCATCCATCAGACCGTACACTTATGACACACACCTCACACACACAGCCCATTCAGTATGTTGTTTGCAACACTGACACAGCTATACTGCTAGCTCAGGTCCATTCCCAGCCGTACATACACAGATGCATAACATTTCGCTCTGTGGCATGGGCTACAATGACAGTGGGGTTCAACACATACCGTGTTCGACTGTAGCTGGCGCTGATGTTCTGTGCACATGTCAACACATTAACCCTGTTCTACTGTAGCCAGCGGTGATGTGCTGTGCACATTTCACTCTTGCACATTGTGTTGATGTCTGTCTGTCAACAGGCCACTGGTGGAACACGCAAAGGTATTTGTAATCAAATATACATGCCGCCCTGTACAGCTGTACTGCTAACATCTCAAGTGCTAATGTGTCATGGACATGCACACTTTACTCAGAAAGGTGATAGTGCATTGCCACCCTTACTCATCACCTCTTGTGGGTTGCTATTATCCAGCACCCTATATGTATTGTATGGTCAAGCTATGCACCTGTGCAGGACATGTGAGCATGTAATGCGCTACTGATTACCTTTGCACCCATTGCACAACATGTCACACAGGTACACTGGCAGTCATACACTTCACAGCTTGCTGAAGGTACGACAGGTGTTGTACACACTTAACACACATATCCTGTGGGACATGGTCGTATGTACAGGCATGTCCAACTATCATGTACCAGTGCTACCCCTATATGATGGATATGTCGTACATGTGGCACTACAGCAACTGTCACATGTACTCGTTCAATGCTCACCTACCAACATACAGCAGTACAGCCTGTGGGTGATGTGCTTCTGCATCCATGCTGTGCCCATAGCTGTCAGTTGTACATCATTACGTGCAACGTATCTCATTTGGTATTCTAACAGGTGCATGTTCATTAAGGTTCCACATTGGAAGGGTCTGTCACACATTCATTGTTGTACATGGTTTACATGCCAGCCATGGCTTAATAGATGGGAATCATAGTAATTCATTGGGATATCATATTTATACATTAAAGCAGCGAATTTCAGCCATCATATACCCTTCCTAGTTGACACTGTTAGTCAGCCAGTAGTAGGTGTTCTACGATCTGCACATTAGTCACACAGTACGAGGGCTACTGTTACTCATTTTGGGGACAGGCTGCTGACAGCTGTGGATGGGGGTGATGCTGTTGACAACCATGACTGCACCTGATGGTCACTTCTGGATGTGTAACATTCACATCACACACCTACCATCACGTAGTCCCACATCATCTACAACAATGGACATTCCTGCAAGAGCAACGTATGCAATATGTCTGTATAACCACTGTAGGCACCACTGGTGGCCCCCATCATGGCAACCAACATCAGCAGTGTATATCCCGCAGACTAATGGGTTACAACATTCACAACACACCAGTCACGGATGACTCTGTTGTGAATCACAATGCAGTTCCACACATCATGTTACACAAGGCATTATGCACTTAGATGTTGCGGATGGGTGAACACCTCTGCAACTCAACCTATGCACACATGACACATCACCTGGTACAATATATCTCTCATACATCATGTTATTGTGACTGCCTGTGATGGCAATACACAGACTATGTGTGCTGGGACATGCAATGGCTCACCGGTGTTATAGCCCTCTGGGTGTGTGTCTAGCCATGGTGTACATTCGGCATTGGTCTGGACACAAGAACACTGTACATTGACCTACTGTACCAAGGTAAAAAACAAACTAGTAAAAGACGACCAGGATGTTCCCGCGGTCGGGGTTTGCCACAGCAAATTCACAGTAATCTCGTTCACCAATAATTCCACGCTGAAGGAAATTTTCCAAAGTTCCACAGCTATAATGGATATTTATTCTTTAAAACAGACATGAAAACAATACACAGTCAGCAGTTTACCCGGGTTTCGTCCGCCAAGACGAACTTCATCAGAATGAATAATCTAACTGCTCCATCACTTAAATACACAGATCCACCTAATTATTCAATTAAGCCATTATTAAATGTGTTATATTAATCATATAATCTATATTAGTAATAAAATGTAAAAATGTTAATAAACATAATCAACATAAAACATGTATGTATATTTTTTAAAAAAGCATTAACATCATATAAAGAATCATATGACTGAATTAAAAATTAAAAATAAAAAATAAATGAATGAATCTATATCCATAATTGTATTGTATCAAGTTGTATGATATATAATAAAATATCCATGAATGTATTATATCAAAATATATGTATATATATATGGTAACCTTATGCTATTTGGGCCATTATCTATACTACTTCTATTTATCACACCTTTTGATCTTCATGAAAACTTATACATTTCCCAGTCTAATATATTATGATGTGAATTTAAATAACAAATATATTCTACCACTCTAAATACTGATTTAATTATGGGAAACATAAGCTTGTTTGCCATTAGAGTATATTTTACTGCATTATGACCTACCCTTAATGTGATTTTTTCTAAGAATGGGTTTGATGGTACAATATTCATTCAACCCAGGCCAATTATGGGCATTCAATAGAATCTGCCATCTTAATTCCTGCACATCCAAATCATATTTTGTATATCTCCCCTGTGCATCATATGATATATGTTCAATGACACAAAATTTAAACCTATGGTTTGTATATAGTTGAATATGTCTAACTAGGGCATTCATAGCTTTCATATGCTGGATATCTAGTAGGTGTTCTTTAATTCTATTCCTAAATTTTCTACCAGTTTTCCCTATATAAAATGCTTTGCAATGTTGACAAAGTGCAACATATATAACATTCGAAGTGTAACAGTCAAAATGCCCTTTGATTTTTATATTATATGAGTTAACCATCAGCTTTTCATTTGTGCCATTGATATAATTACACATTGTACATCTACCACATTTGAAATTGCCTATGGGTCTGTTGGTTTTGTGTCTCCGTGACTCCATATTATTCTCAAAATATTCTTTGAAAGATGTGTCTTTTTTATATACAAACTTAAACAGCCCTTGAAATATTTGTGCAATGATATCATTTATAAACAACCCCCAGTTTCTTTTAATGATATTCTTAATAATTTGAGAAGAATCATCATATACAGAAATATAAAGGGGTATCTGATTTTTATTTTCATTATTCATATTACTTATTCCATTGTTGTAACCATGGCACAATATAGCCTGATATATTCCTGCATTTCTCTTATTTTTAACTTCCTGTTTAATTGTTTCACATAGGACTTTAGGATAACCCCTATTAAGGAACATATTTTCCATAAATTCTAATTCTTGAATGAAATCTCCCTCTTCACTAATCATTCTGGCCGCCCTGACCATCTGACCCTTAACCACTCCCTTTTTCTGGTGGTCAGGGTGCCAACTGTCATAGTGGAGGTAAGAGTTTGAGAAGGTCGATTTTCTATGAATGTTTGATTTAAGCTGTCCACTATTCCTATCATAGGTTAACTGCACATCCAAATATGAAATGTTTTCATAACCAATATGATGTGTAAATTTCAAAAATCGAACATTATGATTTATATACTCAAGAAAGGTATTTAATGCCATTTCATCATTGTCCCATACTATAAAATTATCATCCAAAAATCTAGAGTATATTTTAATATGTTGTTGAAATAAACTTTTGAAAACATAATTGCATTCCCAATATGTCATTATTAAATTTGCGTACATGGGGGCACATGCTGCCCCCATGGCAACTCCATCAATTTGTTTATAATAATCTCCTTCATAAAATAAAAAAATATTATTTAGAACAATATCCATAAGGCTAATCAATGTATTAATTTTTGTTTGATCGAATACTTTAGATTCAAAAAGTTGTTCTTCTAGCCAGATCAATCCTATATCGTGTGGAATCGATGTAAAAAGATTGCATACATCTACTGTAACTAATATATATCCATCATTCATCTTAAATTGATTCATCCTTTTGAGGAAATCCCAGGAATCCCTGGTTATGTATGGAAATTTGGTCATACTTTGTTTAAAGTGATGGTCTAAATATTGGCTAATGAAACAAGTTTTGTTTCTCTTTCCATCCACTATTGGTCTAAATTGTAAATCATTAAGACCTTTATGAATCTTAGGTATGCCAAATATTCCACTAATAACCGGGAAGTCGTTTTTCATGTATTCATATTCATCTTCCATGATTTCACCTTGCATTAACATGTCTTCCAATAAATTATCAATTCTTTTATGGGCAATATTAATTTCATTTAAACTTATTTCCGAATAAGAATTGCTCAATAACATGGTAGTCATATATGAAATGTAATCCCCTTTATCGGTTATAACAACACCACTACCTTTGTCCGGCCTCATTATCCTGATGTCCTTAAGGTTTAATATATAGTTCAATATTTCTTCTTCATTTTCGGTCATGTTGTTATGTATAGGTTTTTTTATACTGTTTGAAGAATTCCCTAATGTCCATTTCAACCCGTTTCTCGAATATTGCTATTTTATCATTCATAGAAGGGTTAAAAACACTAGGTTTAGTCAATTCATGTCATATATTTCTCTTACTATCATGGATATTTTCATTATAGAAGATTTTTAAATTTAACTTTCTGCTAAATAGTTTTAAATCAATAATTGAACTAACTAATTTGCCTTTACGGCAAGGTACAAAGTTAAATCCTCGTGAAAAAAGGTTAGCGTGTTCATTGTTCAATTCATGTTTGGAGTAATTAAAAATTTTATAATCTCCATAATTATTTGTTATTATATTGGGGTTACTTAAAAATTCTTTGTCTATTGGTTCAAAATTGTTGGTTAAAATACATTGATTAACCTTATCCAAATAGTTGTCCAAATTCAAATCAATATGAAAATTAATGGGAATAATGTTTTCATTATTTTCCGAGGGTTTATTAGATTCATAGCTGTTATTAGTGTTCATGCCATTACCTATTGTTGTCTCGACTATATTTACCATTTTGTCATTCATTTCATTAACTTGAATATATGTTGGGTCAGGGTAGTCATATGTAGTTAAATTTAATAAAATTTGATCTTCCTGATGTGTATTGTCAATTCTTTGTTTCATTTCACCTTGATTAGAACTTGTAATAAGTATTTCTTCAGTATCATTATCATTTTCTTGTTCATTCTCGTATACAACATACTTCTGTCCATTTATATTATTATTAACTTGCATATGATTTATGTTAACATTATGTTCATTATGATGTACACTATCTGTTTCTATGAGATTATCACATACATAATCATCCTGTGAATACAGGCCTGATGTGATATATTCATTCATAATGTCACATTCCGTTAGTACAAGATTATCAAAATTATTGAGATTTGTTTCATAATGATTGTCATAGATAGGAAATAAATCATGTCCACTAAATTCATCACTAACATTTGATTCCTGTTGTTTATGTGGGTTAAGTACACCAAGTACGTGTGTGTAACCCGAAATATGTTCACTAAGTTCATCACAATGTACGGACAAACCTTGTACTTGATGTCATTGAAATAATCCCAAGGGTTGTTTGTCAATCATATCAATTGTGTCCATGGATGTGTGAACATGATCTAAAGTTCGGTACGAAGATGGATTCTTCACTTGTGACTCTTCCACCCAGCTTTCGCATTGTTCACGGATAAAAAATCTCTTTTTGGTCTGGCCCCCATATTCCTATATCCATCGTCTACATGCCTTGATCCTCGATTAAGGAGCCTTTCCGAACGCCTGACTCCTTCATCTGCGTAGTTACCATCATGTTCATTGGGGCCATTATGTTGAGAACCTTCATTATTGGAAGTGATGTCATATACTTCCTGTCTCTGTCGTGTTCGTTCCACATTATTGTCGTTACCATGGTCACGATGGTTACGTTTAGATTTGGGATAAATGTCACCCAATTCATATCTTTTAATGTCCCTTGTGATTTTATTGTATTTTTTGTTGTATAAAATGTCGCAACTGGAATCAACATCTTGGATGATATTAGTATAGTTCGTGTAATTACTATCAAAAAAAAGATCTTGACTGATGTTCTGATTGAGAATGTCCAGTTCATTGAGCATACTGTCCATTCTCATATTGTTATATTTAATCATTATTTCCATCATTTGTATTCCGGTGTTATTGAACAGTTCGTGTAATTCATCAAGCATACATTCATTATTTTCACAGCCGTTTGGGTATCTCCAAAGGCGTAATCCTTTGGGAACCATATGCAGTTCTATATTTTTGTTTAAATAGCTGTTCTCTAGTTGCACCCGTTTATATTTAAATAACTTCACTTCAAAAGTTTTTAACATTTCGTGCATTGCATTACTTTGTTTCACTGGATGAGGTTTGGATGTATTATTTGTTGTATTGAATAAAAAATGATTTTCTCGCCAAGTTTTGTGATTTAGAATATTTGTGACATGAGTAGTTTCCCCATTAATATGCTTACCTTGCGTTTTTGCTATTGGGGATTTCGGTGTGACCTGTGTGAGAGGCAGTCCAAGAGAATCATCCACTGTTTCTAAGTTATCGTGGCTGTCTTTGCCTAATAGTTTTTGAATGAGAGCCGAATGCTCTCTCAGTTGTGCACTGATCTGCTGGAGCAAGGAGTATCCTGGAGTATCCACCGGAGCCACCTCGTCTTCCATTAAAACACTGAACCAAGGTAAAAAACAAACTAGTAAAAGACGACCAGAATGTTCCCGCGGTCGGGGTTTGCCACAGCAAATTCACAGTAATCTCGTTCACCAATAATTCCACGCTGAAGGAAATTTTCCAAAGTTCCACAGCTATAATGGATATTTATTCTTTAAAACAGACACGAAAACAATACACAGTCAGCAGTTTACCCGGGTTTCGTCCGCCAAGACGAACTTCATCAGAATGAATAATCTAACTGCTCCATCACTTAAATACACAGATCCACCTAATTATTCAATTAAGCCATTATTAAATGTGTTACATTAATCATATAATCTATATTAGTAATAAAATGTAAAAATATTAATAAACATAATCAACATAAAACATGTATGTATATTTTTTAAAAAAATAAAATTTCAAAAAAAAAAAATATCTCTCATACATCATGTTATTGTGACTGCCTGTGATGGCAATACACAGACTACGTGTGCTGGGACATGCAATGGCTCACCGGTGTTATAGCCCTCTGGGTGTGTGTCTAGCCATGGTGTACATTCGGCATTGGTCTGGACACAAGAACACTGTACATTGACCTACTGTGTCACTGCAACAGTTGCCTATGCTCCTATTGTTATTGTACAGGCATGTGGTATCTGACTGCTATGACAGTCCAGGTCAAACACAATGCTGTGGCACGCATGACCTGCAGCCATCAGCCTGGGGAGTAGAGCACACATGTACATCTTCACATGCTATACTGCCTCTCTGGCAGTTTCACATAACTGTCACCGGCAGGGCAGTAACTGGCAAGCACGACATGGGGTCATGTGGAACAATGCTTGCATCTTCCACTGTGATGCACACAAGCGAGGCACACATACTATTGCACCGCTCACATATCTCTGCAGTGACTGGGACCTGCCTCTATGCTCTGCACAGAACACCTGCAATGACGGATTGTACACGGACCGTACCTTTCAGGCACATACCTGGACCGGAACACCCACAGATGAGGGGTTCACACATCACACAGTGTTTTGCACACATCCTGGATAGTTGCTTAGCACAATGCATCATAGGTGCTCCATGTGCAGATAACTGTGTTTGTGACCGCTATACACATTGTAACAAGCAACAGAGTCGACATTTTACACCACAGGTTACAAACCTTCTGTGTTGTTATAGTGGACATTGGGCCTCAGACAGCTACTACTGATGTGTGCTGACAGTAACCTACACTTCTCTGGGATAGACACCCATGTACCTACACATGCTTGAGTCATGCACTCCGCTCAGCTGGATACAACAATACACAACACATACAATACCTACACTACCCTTAGCATGAACACTACCTCCATGTGACTGGTGTGACACACCTGGGGTTATCCCCTGTTTGGTGGATTCAAAACATATGCTACATGGCCTTGCTAGCCACATCCTGGAAACACACCCATCACAGCATACACGGAACATGTGTACTACAACAACTACTACAGACGGCTGCTGACAGCAGTTGTTAACATCATGACACCCAAGCAGATGGACACTACACATACATATGCTGACACATACCACAGTGCACTTCAGTAGCATGTACACATTTGCAGGAATCATGCTATTCCACACAGAGACATGGCGGTACTGACCAGATAACGGACGCCACTGTGGTGGTCATGTTCCATGAACATATGATGTACAACCACAGGTACAGGCTGTTGCACAGTGGTGTACATTCACATGTATGGGGTGCATCACTTGTCAGCCATGGTGGGTCCACAAGGTCCATCATCACATACTCCAAGGCTAGCTACCTAAACATGACTGCCACACATTGTGGTGTGGGGCCTCAGGCATTGTGGTGGTATGTCAGTATTCTTTGGCAACATCCACATCTGATGTCACATACAACAGTCAACCAAACATTGCAGACCGTGGTAATGTTGGCAACGTGCCAGGCGATGGCGTACTTACCGACAATACACCCTCTCACTCACTACAGGGTCGCAATCCGTACATGAACATCGTAGTGTCCCTGTGGTCACATACACAGTACTGACATACACACAATATGTCCTGGGACACTGGCCCAATGTCACCTTCCAATGTCCCTGGCTGTAATGTCCCACCAACCTGTTCAGTATATGTCTCCACACCAGGCCACTATATTCACTGCTAGCCTTTTGTCGGACATTGTAGACCCTGAATGCCACACAGCAGCATTTATCGCACTACACACAGGTGGCACTGCATTGCACGAGTGGGACTATAGTCATACACTCCTGACTGGACCATTCTGCATGGCGATGGGGCACATCATCAGGAACGTGATTCCCACAGACATTGATGGCCTCCAGTCCTTTCCTAGCACCCAGGTTGGGCTTGTGAATGCCACAGCAAGGCACATACACATGCTGGGCACCTGTCATACAGTTGCTAGGGCAGTTGATGATGGTACGGAGGTCAACACATCATACATTGTCCTCACATTGCCTTTCAGCACCATTCCACATTCTGGTATTGACAACATGCACATCCACCTGCACATCATACCCTGTGTCTCAGGATGTTATGTTATGTGGCTCATGGGCAGTAAACACAGTGGTGCCAGCATACCATAGTACCTACTACACGTCAGGTACATATTGCATTACACAGTCCTCAGTCATAGGGCCACTCATGTTCACTATATGCTTACATACAGAACATGCTGTCACAGAGTACTGTCCTTGCCTAGATTTCAAACACCTACATACCAAGCGCCATTATTGCTCCACCAGCTCATACTGATACCAACCATATGGGTGTCAGTGTGACAGATATTTCATAAGAGTATCATGGCATCAAGATGCATGACACAAGGTGCATGCACATCACCTTTGCATAACAACATTCACCCACTGACTATCACATGGATAGTGGTCCCCTACATACATATCACATTGTACATGGTTGCAGTACACACATATGTCACACACAGTCCTGTGGTTACCGTATTCCACTGTGGCATGGATATCCTTCTTCAAGGCCACACCTATATGTACTGTGTGTGATGCTGGTACATAGGTAGCCATTGTACCTGTGAACTACACACATCTACACACAGTCAAGGGTACAATACCACATTTATGGTGTACCTTCAACAACAGCTACAGCTTTACATGGCACAACATTGACATGCCATGATGTTTACTGAGCTCAGACAGTTTACATATGCGGCTGAACTACAGACAACACATCTGTACACATCTGCATACCACATACTCAGGGGTGTCTTCTTCTGCTCTGACATGGCCCAGGTCCACCACATTATTGATGCATATAGTCCTCATACATGACATCTGCGGTGGGCACTGTGAACAAAATGCTCCTGGATATGTGCACACACACCACACTGCATGGGCTGTGCTTCTGTGTTACATCCACAAACCTAACACACACCATGCTGTGGAACATAGGTCCTGTGTAAATCCCGCAGGGACACACAGTAGCACTGTTCATGTGATACCTCCCTTGCTGTTTGGGTGACACATGTAGTCCTGGTATCACCACAGCAGCTGTACTGTGTAGAGGTGCAGTTGACACCTGCCTCTGCTGTTTACAGGACACTACCATGGAGAGGTAACAGTACTGTGTACACTGTACATGTGCTTACACATGGACTTGCCAGACTGCATTGCAGCCCACTATGCACCTGTGCAGCTACTACAAGTCCTTTGTGCATGGTTACTTGGTGTCCCTTCCATTTAGAGTAGCTATCATGCTAGTACTATGTCCCATACCTATAGGCCATATGTATCCTGTTATTGTACATACCAATAGGCGATACCTGTGTTATGCATGATATGCCTGTGATACTGTGTAGGATATCTGTCATATCTACCTAGACAACTATACATTACACATATTTCACATAGTATCCCCTAATACAGAGCATACTTGCACGTCGGCCACACCTTACATATGTCATCAATGGTATATGCCCATACACATGCGTGCTGTGACAGTATACATACATGTACTATCCCCTGCTATGGCACTTCCTTGTTGGACATCCACTACCAGCAACAGCATGTGGTATGGCATTGTTCTCTTTAATGCCCTCCTGTAGCATCCCTTGTGGTGTCTCTGCTGTGTACATAATGCCCCACTGCTGTACACACGGTTTCTACAAGCGTTGGTATGCTCAGCAAGACATCACTACATAACTACCTTTCACCACTTTATGCATTACTGACAAGTGTAATTAATTACAACCACCATTCACATACAGTACAACTTATTAATACAGATCATGCGTTATACAACCTTACGTATCGTGTGTTCTACATACCCTGTTGGTGTTTCGTTTTGTTTAGTTTATTGTTTTGTCATTTCCTTTTGTTTTCAGTACTTTCGATAGTACGACGCTTTTTCAGTATGAGCATACGGTTTGAATATCTTGAGAGTCATCCTTATATACGTCGATACCTGCAACATGTGAATTCATCCCACCAACTGCTGTTCCTCAGTGAGTAATTACGTGCATATCACCTGTGCATCTACTCCATTCGGAAATTATGCGTCAACACTGGGGTATAATTGGATTCTCCACCTGGGCGTTGGCTATTTGCCCTACCTTCGTGGAGATGGTCTGTATTGTGTTAAGTTATGTGTAACTGCAACTACTATGCATAGGGACAAGTATATTTTGAATTCATGTCACCCGTGGATTGTGTGTGACAGGTGTAGTATTTGGTTCAACATGTGGGTGTACCTGTCCTGCCGACGAATGATAACGGAGTATTGCATTCAAAAACTGTAACATGGCTGTTTTTTTCCTTTATACAACGCATGCAATTATGCATCCACCTTTAATTGTATCTCCCACACGATATGTTGTGGTTATACAGATGTCATTGACTGACTGTATGTTTGTGCTGCTATTACGGTTTGTATTCCTTTATTATTTACAGTGGGGGATATCGGTGGTTGTACGTAACGGATACGGTTTGTGGGCCTTGCATCTCTACATAAACAGTATAGTTGTCTGTGTGCTCCATCCCTACTTGGAGAGTTAACAGTTAATAGTCTTTTGTTATGGGATTGTAGGTTGGGCTGTTGTTAATTGGTTTTGATATCGTCTGCAGGTGAGCTTGATGCATGTATACCTCCATAACTTATGTGGTATATCAGCGGCTATGTGTACGTGACAACTATCCCTTGTCTTTCTGTCCCAGATATTTGCAGTCATTGTGATCAAGTTGTTGAAATAGCCTGTTTGCCAGTGGTTGCCACATATTCATATGGGAATTGTTTGACACTTGTGGAACACACAGCGGTGTTTAGGGGCCAACACGTAGCCACGGTCAGTACTGAGGTAGCACATACTTTTTTCCGCGATACATACCTATTGATGTGTGACTTTGCCAACGTATCATATTGCATGTAACATATCAGTGTCATACATACCGGCATGACTATTACATATGTCTTTTACATTTCTTATAGGTTCATAGGTTCATAGGTTTATACTAGGCTATCTGCCCTAAGGCATTTATAAGCCTAGCCCAAAGTTTTGTGGCTTACGCCACCCCTTATATGGAAAAATACTGTGCCCATTAGTTTGTTGCGCCTCTGTCCAGCAGTGACCCAGAGATGATTCCCGGGCTAAACCTACGATCTCCTATCCACAGGTCAAGATTTCTCTTAAACAGAGCCAGCGAGGTGCTCTGCCTAACATGGACCGGGATTTTATTCCACAGCATAGGGAGTCTCTGAGTGATAAATCTATCCCTCCAGCACGTCCTATTTATATCCGTGCTAAGGTTTAAGTCGCTTGCTCTAGTGGTTCTGGTGGATTTGGATTTGTTGAGGTGGAGCATGTCCATCAATTTCGGGTTGGACATGGCCTTGTATGTCAGGCACATGTCACCTCTGAGCAGATGGTATGCGACTGAATAGAGCTGGAGTTTCTTCAATCTGGCAGCATATGACAGATTTTGGAGTCCTTTATCCTTTTGGTGAGGAACTTTTGGGGTCTCTCCAATTGCTGCAGATGTCGGGTGAGATACATCCCGAATGGGGCATTGTACTCGATCATTGGTCTGATAAGTGAAGAGTACAGGGGAACAATGACCTCACTAGATCTGGATGTGAATCCCTTCATGATCAGGTGGGCAATGTAGAAGGTCTTTCTAACCACTTTAGCAATGTGAGTGTCAAAAGTAAGGCCACTGTCAACCTGGGTCCCCAGGTCCCTGATAACCTCTTCTGTGCTTAGTGGATTGCCACCTATATGGTAGCTTGGGGTTACTTTGTTTTTCCCGAAGGGTATGACTATACATTTTTTGGCGTTTAACTTCAGGCCATGGCTCTGGCACCAGCTATCTGTTTCCGTGAGTCCCCTCTGAAGGATATCCGTGTCCGATGCACTTTCCACTATGGCGCCCAGTTTGCAGTCGTCTGCAAACTTTGTCAGCCAAAGTCCTCCCATGTTGGCCTATACTTCTGAGAAGTAGATGCCGAACAATAGGGGGCCAAGGACCGAGCCCTGTGGGACACCACTTGTGACTGGCTTGGAGTATGGGGAATATTCCTGTGCTACCATCTGGAACATTTTCACTTTGTATCGTTCTATGTCAGGACACACCTAGCCAGGGTGGGGCTGTCACTACTACTCTGGGACTAGTAGTGAACATATGCCTGAGGCTAGTTTACCGTATGCCTACACCTAATATTCTGATCTGCTTCTAACTTGGCACCAACATACACTTGTTGCAGACACACACACATTACACTCACACAGCGACGCACACGCACCCTCAATGCACACATACACATACTACGGCACTCACAGGGACGATTGCACACAGTACCTACGTGGACCGCAACACCGGCAGCGGTGACTAACTCTCCCTTCATATCATCATAGTATTACACGCACATGTACTGTTACAGTACTGTGTTCTGTCCATCTTTCAGCCTCGCGGTTATGCATATCGGTATGTTACACGTTCCATGGTTGGTGGTATCCTATTATTTTGAAGCTCCCGGATGTTCAGATTGTCGTTGCACTATCTATAATATTTACAGATATCGCTGGATACATCTCAGTCACCTTATATCCCTCTAATTCCCTTTCGTTGGCATATTGGGTACGCCTCTGTCTGTCTACTGGGGCTGGCACAGTGTGTTCATGGTCTGGAACCCTCTGTGCCTGGAATGGCCTTGGCAATTGTGGTGGGCTTTGTGGCCCTTCACCATTATGTCCCTGCAGCAGCTGCTTCCGCAGGATCATATTATGTAGCATGGCACATACTATGAATATGTGGGCACATGTGCCTGGAGAGTACTGCAAGGCTCCACCAGATGTATCCAAGCACCAGAACCGTGATTTCAGCATCCCGAACACACGCTCTATGATTATTCTGGTTTGTGCATGTGCCTCATTATGGCGTTCTTGCATGTGTGTGTGTGCATTTCTGATGGGAGTGATCATCCACGGCTCCAGTGCATAGCCAGCATCCCCCACGAGATGGCCTTGTGGGATGTCCCCCCTGACAAATACCTGATACAGCTGTGAGGCATGCCAGATATGGGAGTAGTGGTAGCTTTCAGGGCTGCCAGCACACACATCCATGATAATGCCCTGGGCATTGCACACGACCTGGCAATTGATGGAGTGGAATCCCTTGCAGTTTATGTAGCGTCTACCCTGCTCACCACATGGTGACTTGATTTGTATGTGTGTACAGTCTATCGCACCCAGTACCTCCGGGTATTGTGCCACATGGTGGAAGTGGCGCATATTGCTAGCCAAATCCTCCTGAGATCAGGGGAAGTATGCTCATTGGTATGTGGTAACATGGCATCCAGGAACTGGTGTAGTACCCTGGATGCTGATGCCTGTGAGATGCCCATTATATCTCCAGTTGGCCTTTGAAAGGTACCTGTGGCCAGTATTCGCAAGCTTACACATACATTTGTGTCCACTGGGATGGGTTCCCCTCTGTTGTTTCTTGTTCTCAGGCGTGGCCGGCACAGTTCCACTATTTGCTGTAACATGTCCCTGTCCACCCTGTAACGCTCTACTATCTCCAGGTCATGTAGCCCCTGGTAGGTTACCCTTGGTCTGAACACTCTCCTTCTCCTCCGAGGCCTGCGGTGGTTGTCGGCATCCTCCTCCACAACACCGTCTGTCTCTAACACATGCTGATGGATCACAGCTATGGCAGCACCCAACATGTACATTTTAAAAGTTCCCCGTGTGTTTACACCTATGGTTTGGTGTTTGGGAATACACGGCTGTGTGTTGTGTGCATTCACACTTTATACTATTGTGCTGTGCACACCGATGATGTCATAGGGTGTGTTTGTATGGCCGTATCTAAGGGTTATCTTCCGTGTTTTACCAATGGAACTACAACAGTGTTGCCTTTGGTGTTGAATTACTTTTGCCTGCCATGGATTACCTTTCGACCTTCCCTTACTATTTCTGCACGTTGCACCTACCATTTTCTGGCATGCATCCTGCAGAGCACTGTCATTTGTACTTTCATGGACATGGCATATCATGCGTTTTGTGTGCTACTGCCATTGTGCTGCCAGTCTGCTTTGCTCTGCTGTGTCAGGTCTTCTATCTTTGCAATCTGCTACCTCCCCTACTTTCTTTGCATTCATATGCCTCCCCTTTCCCGTTTTGCAGGTTTCTGCATGCAGAGTTGTCAGCTGCCGTCGATTGGCCTTCGTGGGTTGATTAGTGTTGATTGCTCATTAGTACTCCAATTACACTTCTTCCGCATTTCCTTATATTCTTCACATCACCTTCCTGTTTCCGATATTGTTTGCAGGGCGTGCGTCAGATTACTATGTTTCGGGAACGTTGTCATCCTCGTACACATGCACTTCTGCGCGCAATGTGTGCTCTCAGCTAAACTATTACCCCACACCCCGGTCCTGCAGCTTTGATTAGTGATGTACAACCCAGGTTTGCTATGCTCCAATGTGCTTACTGCTACAGTGGCACACCCCTCTGCAGATGTCATGTATTTCCTCTGAGCCACTCCTCGGTGTTTTACCGCTGTGCCGTGTGATACAACCTTACTCCGGTGGGACATTTGCGATTCAGTATTATCTGCCTCATTTGCATGGCATTGACTACTAATTCATAGTTACCACGCCGAAGACTGCCGCAAGTCCTTGGCAACCCTTACACCGTGGTTGTGGTGTTCCATGCATACCATGGTGTATTATGCTGTAAACCTGATTTCTATTACGATGCTATTTTATAACATTGTTATATTATTTCATTATGTTGCACCTTCCGCACACATGTCCTGCGGTTCTGATGTGAGTTACTGTGGACATGACATTTAAGTTGTTATTTACGTGTTGTGCATCTTTTCTTATGCCATTGTCTGTGTATTTCGCCATTGGCATATGTTAACAGTGTGATACCTGGGTCTGACACTCTTCCATTACTCCGATGTTATGTTTGGGTAAATGTAAACTGTTTTTTTTGGTTTACATTGCCGTGGGCTTATGCTACGCCTGCACCACTTCGTGAATCGCTATATGCCTTCATTTGCATGGTGACACACTGCACATAGGGTGATTAGCATACCTACACCGGGGGCTGCGCAGATCTGGCTTACGCCGATAGTGCACGTGGAATTGGATCATACCCGAATCGCTCGGCGGCCATATTTGGCGTTATAATGCCTACGCTATGCGTGCGCCTGGCGCAAGATTCATAAATCCCGGGGTTGCTTTTTTAACTAAAGAAGAAATATTCCAGACAAACTATGGGAAGGAAAGATAATCTGAAATTTGGGAAATGAGGGATGTTCTGGAATAGCAATATACTATAGAAATACAGTAAATATATTAGATGCAACTTTAGCAAAAATGGAAAGATTACCACTTTAGATTTGAAATGGAAAGAACGCGTTTACAGAACTATAACATTGTATGCAAATACTAACTGTAAAGAAAGGGAAAACTTATTTCATCAAAGTTTAAACTATGTAGTGATAAATATGAATACTATAATAACAGGATACTTTTTATTGTGATTTAAGAGGCAAGTGTAAAAAGAAAGATGATATAAGAAAAAATGATAGAAGTTATAAAATGCAATAAGCTAAAACTTTGGTTCAAAAATTCAGGGAGTTAGAAAAGGGGCAAGTATAGAACTGAAATAGATTATTTTTTTAATATCAGAAGGTTTAGTTATAGAAGAAGCAGAGGTAGTTGAAACAGGATTTTCTGATCATCTTGCAATATAGCTAGAAATAAAAGAAAATAAGGAATATATAAAAATAGGCAAAGGAATAAAAAAGGATAAATGAGAAAGCATGGAAAGAAAAAGAAAATAGTTATGGAAAAATCATAATACTATGAGAACATTTTATAAAAATTGGTCTGAATGGTGGGTGATATTTAGAGAAAAATATAAAAATGTTTTTTACAATGCAATCTGATGTGAGAAAAGTAAAGAAAGAAAAATATAAAAGAACATATAATGATGCATTGGAAGATTTAGAACATAATGACAAAGAAAAAGAATTATATGAAAGAAATCATGGAAAAATACAAGAATTGTTATGTAAGCAAAGATGAGTTACATAAGCAGATTAGTAAAGGAAGTTGGTAGTGCACTGAGATAAATAAAACATGTAAAAGGCAAAATCGAAAGAACTCAGAAAAAGATTATGAACACTGTAGTAGAATATGTACAAGGAATTCTTAAAGAAAAAAGAAAGTAGTGAAAAAGCATGGAAAGTAAAAAAAGTTAACAGAAACAGAGAATAAAGAGTTGGAAAAGGAGATTTCTTTAAGTGAGCTAGATAAAATAGTAGGGCAAGTAAATATAGATTTGGCTGCAGGCTCAGATGGAATACAATAAGAAATGTATAAAAAATTAAGAGACTGGCAAAAGATATTTTTTAAAGATTTTGAATGAATGGTTAAGTAAAGGTTTTATGTATAAAATTATGTAGTAGAATATTTACATTCATATGGAAGAAGGAAAACTGAAGAGAATTAAAAATCTGGAGACCAATACTATTGAAGAATATTAATTATAAGATCTTTATAAAAATAATGCAAAAGAATTTTGAAACTAAAATGGGAAATATGGAAGATAGCATATATGTTATAAAGGGGAAGGGTTGTCAAGAATTACTAATGATAGAGAAATTGTAGATGATATTTTGAACAGAAATGAAAAAAGTGAAAATCATGATAGGAAACCTTAATAAGGTATTTGACACAATTGGACATGAAATCTTATGGGAAAAATGAAAGAATATAAGTGAGAATGTTAAGAAAGCATGTATATCAGCATATAATAACAATAAAGTAAAATACTTGTAAATGGCTGGTTAAGCCAAGAGGTACATATGAAGAGTGGCATAAGACAGGGAAGTCCAAAGAGATGCATACTTTTTGCATTAGTTATGAATGTGATAGTATGTGAAATAAATTGCAAAATGAACGAAGCAGGATATATAACACCTGAAGGGTTAAGAATTCCACTTATGTTAACATATACAGATGACATAATAATGGCAAAAAACAAAATCTGCATAAAAGAAGTAATAATTTGGACAATGAGTATTTAGAGATGATAGGGATGGCTTTAACTAAAGAGAAAAGTAAAGGTTTAGGTGAGGTAGTAATGATCGGGGGTATATATTTTACAATGACTGAAAGTTCTGTCTTAGGTACAAAATTTGGGAATAAAGATGCAAGTAGAATTCAATGGGAAAAAACAACAGAAGAAATAAAGCAAACATGTCTTTTCTGGAAAGCAAATAAATTATCATTCAGAAAAAAGGCTTATTTAAAAAATAACAGTACTGATGGGATAAATAGCATACTTAGCAAGTGTATTTATATTGCCAACAGTATTTGAAAAGGAATTACTGCAGATATTTTTTATTTATATGGTGTTCCAGATTAAACCTAACAAAAAGAGGAGTTATGTATGTAAATAAAGAAGAAGGAGGTTTAGTGTGTATAAACCCAGTGGTATACACTGCTTCATTAAATTTGTACAAAGTGTTAAAAAGTGGATAAATGAAAATGATGAGAGATTAGTAGTGAAACTGTATAAGTGTTGCAAATTTTGGGATATGGTAAAAGGGTGAAAGAGAAAAAGAGTGTATAAATGAAGAAATAAAATGTTACCTTGGAAAATAAAAACTGATGATATTGAAAAATATAGAAAAGTATAGCATAAGAATATAATGATGAAACATTACTATGTAAAACCATGAGAAAATCTAACAGATGATAAAATTAAAACTATTAAGTAAGAAGCAAATGGTGTAATCATAAATTAGAATATCATCATTTTGTGGAAACTGGTAATAGACAAATTTCCAGTAAAAGGAATTATGTCATATAAAAAGAAAAGTGATAGAATATGTTCACATTGTCAAGAAGAAGAAACTACAAAAAAAGTGTGTTTCTGAAATGTAAGAGTAAAACAGTTATGGAGCAACTATGTAAAGAATTTTTTTGAAGATATATAACAAGTGGATAAAATAAACATGGATATGATTAAATATTGATATTATAAGAACAGAAGTAAAAATATCTTCAAAGAATAGATTAAAAGTTATTTTATATTATATGGGTTATATGGAATGAAAGAATAAATTACATTATGTTCAATGGTAAATGGATTTTAGCAACTAAATTAAGTAAAATTAGATGGTGGTTATGGAAAAAGGAGTGGGGTCCAATAAGGATGAAAATTTAGCATGACTGTATATGAAATTATGAATATGTGTTTGTACATATGTAAATATTTGTGAATATGTAAATATTTTGTAAATAAGAGTTATTTTTTGTATATAAATAAAGGACTCCTACTCTTTTCTCGTACAGTATTGCTTTTTGTGGTGACACTTTTGGCTTCTGGACGAGGAGTGGAGGCAGCTTGGAGAAACAGAAAGATAGGTGAGTGAATATAGCAGGAAGAGGGGATAATATGAATGGAGTTCATGATTCTGGTGTTGTTATTCAAACAGCAGAGGTGGTTACTATAGCAGAGTAGCTATCAGAAGTTGAGGAGATATTTTCAGAAGATAATGGCATGGTGAAGGGATTAGAAAGGAAGTTGAGCCTTTTCAAAGGCAGTATAAAGAGGAAGAGAAGGAAGTAGAATGGATGATAATAGATTCTGAAGATTTCACAAAAAGGTGCTGAGAATTGCACCCAGGTTCTCCAACACACAAATGCAACAAATGTAAATGCTGTTCTTGAAGCAAAGGCAGTTTATTAAACAAAAAGCAATACTTGTAAAGTGCTTTTCATCCCACTAAATAGTGGGACTTCTTCAGACAAACATTCATTCCTAACTGCTGCTTAAATAACCCTGTCCTACATGTGATAGGACCACACTTGATTGATACAATTTAAAATTAAAATTACAATTAGTAGTTAAAACATAAATGTGAAAGCACTATCACTGTTTACAAAACCATTGTACAAACATGACACAATGTATTATTCTAAAATCAACAAGTCAAACACATGGTTGAAACTATTCTAAAACCCACATATATTTGATAATTGTTAATTATAAAAAATATTTACTATAAAAATACTTACTATAAAAATAATTACTATAAAAAGTAATTACTATAAAAAATAGCACAGCTATGGTACAGGGGCCATTCATAATAAGCTACCAGCAAGTAAAAATATCAACTTGGTGTATTTCAATACACTGTGTATTGTACAATTCCATATAAATACAAAATACACTGTTTAAACATAAATGACATAATTGTAAAATGTAAAAATGTATTAAAAAGCATATAAAATATAAAATATATGTATCTAAACAACAAATTCATGTTGGCACAAAGTAAAAGGATTACACGCCTTAATACTTTGTGGTGTAGACAACAAATATAATAAATATATATAAATATAATTTAATTTAATATTAATATTAAATATAGTACAAAGAACCTGGCTATTATCTGGTCAAACTCTTCATTTTCAAAATAAGATATAAAGAGCAAGTCTCATTAAGGCCTGGAAATGAGCAAGCATTGGTGCGAAGTTGCCAATACAGTTCTAATATTTCCAACAGTACAGAATCAGGGCACCCCGGCCATTATTTTGGAAACAATCTACCGCCTTAAATAAAAATGTATGGTGGGGAAAATCACTGACATGTTTGGCTAATGCATTCACTAATTTGCCTTTCTTTATATAATAAAGATGTTCGTACACCCTCTCAAGTAGCCTTCTATCCGTCTTACCAAAATAAAATGCCAAACACTGTTGGCATTTTGCTGCATAAACAACACCCTTAGACTGGCAATTGAATCTATTTTTTACCTTGAATGTGTGGTTTCTAATGTTAAAAGTCTCATTAGTGGCCATATTAGAACAAAAGTTACACATATTACATTGAAACATACCCTTTCTCCACGGCAACTCTGGGGTATTGCTCTCCATAATTTGCTTTAAATTCCTTCCCCTTTTCCACACTATTTTGGGGGTGTTAGGCAATTTGTTTCTTAACTCATTGTCATTAAAAATCAATGGCCAATTTTTATGGATAATAGATGAAATAAATTCACTGTCAGCACTAAAAGGTGTTATAAAAGACAAATTCAATTGGCTGTTGTCACTATGTTGAGTCAGTATTGTAATGTGTAGGCCTTTACCCAGGATTGGTTGGTAAAAACCTAACCTTCTTTTTTCTTGGACTTCCTCAATGAGGTTAATAATCAGTTGTTCTGGGTAACCTCGGTTGGTAAACATATTTTGTAATGTTTTACATTCCTCTAAAAAATCAAGCTCGCTTGATAACATTCGAGCAGCCCGAACCAACTGACCTTTCACTACAGATCTCTTTTGGTACCAAAGGTGGTTACTCTCATAGTGTAGGAAACTGTTGGAATAAGTATCCTTTCTGTAAATCTTAGCACAGTAGGTTTTTTTCTGAAAGTCTTTCCACAGTTCTACATCTAAATAGACAATCCTGTCCTTACCATATGTGTACGTGAATTCCAAAAATTCAGAACTAGCATTAAAAAAGGTAAAAATGTTCTTCGCTACTCCTTCGTTTCCTTGAATTAAAATAAAAATGTTATCAAGGAAATGTGTGTAGAGTTTAATCTGATTGTTTACTTGTTCATTTTTCCACACAATTTCCTGCTTCCAGTAAGCCATCACTTGGTTTACGAAACTACCTCCACATGGGGGGCCCATGGCCACCCCTACTTTCTGGAGGTAAATATTGTTATTAAACGTCAAATAGTTGTAGGACAAAACAATGTATATCAACTCTGAAACAAGTGACAATTCGGCTTGGGTAACTCCCTTTTTCTGCAAAAGAAGGCAAACCCATTCTACTTTTTATAGTAAATATTTTCTACAGTAAATATTTTTATATAATTAAAAATGTTCAAATATATGTGGGTTTTAGAATAGTTTCAACCATGTGTTTGACTTGTTGATTTTAGAATAATACATTGTGTCATATTTGTACGATGGTTTTGTACACAGTGATAGCGCTTTCACTTTTATGTTTTAACTACTAATTGTAATTTTAATTTTAAATTTTACCAATCAGTTGTGGTCCTATCACATGTAGGACAGGATTATTTAAACAACAGTTGGGAATGATTGTTTGTCTGAAGAAGTCCCACTATTTAGTGGGATGAAAAGCACTTTACAAGTATTGTTTTTCATTTAATAATCTGACTTTGCTTCAAGAACAGTGTTTACATTTGTTGCATTCGTGTGTTGGAGAACCTGGGTGCAGTTCTAAGCACCTTTTTGTGTGATCTTCCTGGTTTGTTTTTCATCTGAGGAGATTCTGAAGATTTGTTTCAGAGAAACCTCTCCGAGTAAGAGGTTACAACACAAGAATGTTCTTGTTACAACCCTCCAGTTGGGAGGGTTGCTGGATGATTTATTGATGGACATGATAAATGAAAGCAAACCTGAGAATGACAAATATGTATCATGGGGAGAACTAATGAAATGAACCCAAAAGGAAGAAGGGCAGCAGATTGAAGAGATACAGTTTGATATAATATTGTATGTGGAGATGGTCAAAGTGGGGAAGGAAAGTAAGAAAGAAGAGAAAGAAGTAAGTTTAAAGAAAAAGAGACTTTTTAAGGTACAGTTTGAAAAGGAGGAGGATCAAAATTGGGCAGCTATAAGGTATGGGACAAAGTAATTACTGCATTGAGAATCAAACCAAATGAGTTGAGTGTTTATACATATTAATAAAGAGACTTGTGATGTTATTTTTGAGACTGGTCAGATAATGGAATAATTTTTAGAGGAATATGAAAAGAATAAAAACTGTTTACCATGGAACTTGTATGTATATAAGCCATTTATAGGGAAATTAAGAAGGAAATTGGCATTCATTTCAGGAGTGAAGTTGAAAAAGACACTTTAAAAGGACATTTACTAAAATTATATAAATATGTATTGAATTTATCAAAAGTATATGATAATAGATGTTTATAGACTGGGGCATGGGATTGGAACATCATTTTGAAACTAGAAAATGAAAATATTGTGCTTATTCCAAGTATTCATGCTGATGGTGACAAACGCATGGTAAAATATTGGAGAGAGACAAAATGTGCTTATTTGTGTGTGGAAAAATGATCATTTCATTAATAAATATGCTAAAAGAAGATGTTTTACATGTGGAAAAGTAGGAAATGAGGCAAGGAATTGTGAACTGAAATATTATAAGTGTAATAAAGTGGGACATTTGTAAGGGAGTGTGAAGAAAAAGGAAATGAAGTAGAATCAGAAATGGGACAGAAAATAACAGACCAAAATGAAAAGGATAAAGATATAGAGAAAGAATTAGAAAGAGAGGAAACACAAAAAGAAGCAATACATGCAGTGGATGGAGAACTAGTGACACAAAAACGTTAATATACAGGAAGATTTGAATATGGAAAATTGATGGAGAAGAGTCAGGGTTAAGTGATAGTGATGATGCTAAATTTTATATAGTTAAACAAAAAATAAATTATATTGGTTAAACAGTACAGGAGAGGAAAAGGAAGAATTCAACAGGATTTAAAAGAGAAAAAATAAGTGAAAAGATGAATATCTACTACATTAAGGTAAAATTGCTTGCATAGTCTTAGCCCTTAATATTAATAGTTTGAAAAGGTTAGAAAGAAGAATAGGGATTTTGGACTGGTATAAAAAGCAAGAAAGTGATATTATTATTTTAGAAGACATCAAATTTTTATCACAAGCAAAAAGATATCAAACAGAAATATGGTGAGAAAAAATGTTATTTGGAATTTTGGGAATGAGACTTGTTTGGGAATTCTTATTTTAAATAGAGAATCAATAAAAGTATTAGCTGTTACCTTTGTTGTAACAGGTACAACTACAGTTGTTGATATAAAATGGAAGGATCAAGTTATTAGAAGTATCGCCATTTATGCACACGTAACTAAAAAAGAGAGAGAGAAGATATATTTAGAAAAATCATTCAATATGTAGCAATTAATTTGGAAATTATTGTAGAAGGGGATTTTAATCACAATTTGAGACTGAAGAAAAAGTAAGTGTGTCGTGTTAATTTAGCATTGGACATTATAAAATATGGGCAGTTAAAAATTTGGAATAAAAGGGCATGAAACTATAAAAGAAGAGAAAAGAGAACAGAATAGACTATTTTCTGGTATCACAAAGCTTATTCATAGTGGAAAAAGGTGTTTTGTTGACAGGTTTGTCAGATCATAAGGCAATTTGGATTGAGATGAAAGGAAATTCTGAGTACATAAAAATAGGGAAGGGCTTAAACAGAATAAATGAGGTGAAATGAGATGAAATTAGAAAAGCGGATAAGATGAAAGGCAAGATCATGTGGGGATGAAAGAATTGTATAAGGATTGGTCAAAAAGATGGTTAAGTTTTAAACAGAAGTATAAAAAATGTTATGTGACATGGGAAAAAGAAAAAAATAAATGTAGATAAGATAAAATGGGTTCCTATTAGAACAACGAAAACGCATTTTGTCAAATGCGTTTTTGTCGACACATGTTGGGCAAACAGGCAAAACAGTGAAGCGGCAATTCAGTGAATTATTTTCCTGAAAAGTAAGTCACTTGACCGCTTCATTGCTTTGCCTGTTCTGAAGTGTAGTGTGGTCCCTTGTCCGGTATAGCTCCCGAGCATGATTGTGCAACAGTTACTGGCCTTAGGGTTAGGGTGCAGTATAAGATTAGTGCATATGTATGAAAGTGTTTAATGTTTTTTATTTTGCATTAGATGTATGGTTGAGTTATGTGTGTATGTGTTTTCAGCTGTTTACTTTTGTTTTGGGGGGTAGGATTAGGGTTAAGGTAAGTGTGTATGTGTTTTGAACTGTTAATGTAAATGTGTTAGAGTTACTGACCTTACGGTTAGGGTGCGGCTTAAGGTAAGTGCATATGTTTTAAAATGTTTACTGGTTTTTTTTTTTCGTTAGATGTATGGTTGGGTTATGTGCATATGTCTATTTAGTTATTTACTGTTTTTTTTGGGGGGGGGTATAATTAGGGTTAGGATATGTGTGTGTGTGTTTTGAAGTGTTTAAGGTTTTTTTTTTTTTTTTGGGGGGGGGGCTTGGAACAGCCATTTCTTTCCCTAGGAAAGAAAATGCTGTTCTGTGGTTTTGACATTTTCAACGTTTGCTGAATATGTGTCGATGAAACACCATTCGCTGTTTTCAGCATTTGGTCTTTTAATATGAACCCGATAAAATATAAGAAGGCAAATAATGATGCTATTGACTGGTTAGAGAGAAATGAAAATCTTCTTATAAAGGAGCAGGTGCTATATGAGATAAAAAAGAAGAAAACTGAGTATTTATTGTATAAGCAAAGATATTTGTGCAAGGAAAAAAGAAGAAATTGCACCATATTTAAGTTAGATAAATTAAAGCAAATAGTGTTATGAGAGCATTGAAGGATCCATTTGGGAATATACATATAATACACAAGAAAATATCTTGGAGACAGTAAATGTTTACATTAAGACATTATTTGAAAGACAGTAAAAATTATTAAGGAATGGGAAGTATAATCATTGTCTGGTAAAGATAGTAAATATTTAGAAAAAATGATGATGGAAGAACTAGAACATGTTTTGAAAGTAGTGAATTTAGTTTTGGCATTAGGACAGGATGGAATAGAATATAAAATGTATAAGGACATGACATTGGGCCAAAAATAGCTTATACGTATATTGAATGAATGGTTGGATAAAGGATTTATGTATAAAGAATTGTGTATGGGGTGTGCTTACATTTATATGGAAAAAAAAGGTGATAAACAGAATTGGAGACCCACGGTATTAAATAATACAGATTACAAAAAACTTTTTTATGACAATTTTACAAAAAAGAATGGAGTACAAAGTATGTAAGGTTGTAAAGAGGCATGTATAATGTAAAGAAGGAAAATGGTTCAGCATTTATTATTGATAATCAGGGAAGTAGATGATGATATAATGTACAGAAATATAAATACAAAATTAATGGTGAGGATTTAAGTAGAGCTTTTGATTCTAGTCATCATTCAGTGTTATGGGATATATTTGAAGTTTATAATATAAGTAAAAAGATAAAAAAAAATGTTTGCATTACAGCTTATAGCTACAATATAGTCAAAGCATTAGTAAATGGGTGGCTTAATGTAGATATACAGCTTGAGAAAGGGATTAGACAAGGTTGTCCTTTGAGTAGTATATTATTTGTATTAGTGATGAATGTGATATCTATACATATGAATAGAAGGATGGAATCGATAAGTTATATTTTGAATGAAGGGATAAAGATGCTGATTATGCTATCATATGCAGATGACATTATTATTATTGCTAAAGATTAAATAGGTATGCGTACAGTGATAAAATAGCAATAGGGATTTTGATACGTAAAAATGTCAAGAATTAGGGTCTGACAAAATGTTGAGAGGGATTAAATTTACTATGACAAAATAAAAATTCTTGGAATATGGTTTGGAAGGCAATATATTATATATACAGTATGGAATGAAAAATTAAAGTGAATGAGAAATACTAGTTTATTTTGGAAATCCTTTAGATTGTTTTTTTTAAACGTGTATTTAATTATTCTGTTTTGTTAGGTAAAATCACTTATCTAACATGTACTTTAGCTTGTCTTTGACTTTAGAAAAATAAGTGTATCACACTATTTTTTTCTTTCATATGAGTATCTAGGTTGAATCTAGTAAAGAGGGGAATGGATATGTAGATAAAGAAAAAGGTGGTTTAGGGTTAATAAATCCAAAATTTCATACTGCATCTTTGAATTTGCATAGAGTAGTGAAATGTTTAAAGGATAATGAGGGTTCTATTCTAACACAGTCCAAAATATAAAATGAAATGTTTATTTTTTTTAACTCAAAAAAAGAGTTTGTTGTAACAAAGAACTAGAGAACTATCAAGATAAAATTATGTTGTGGAAAATGAATGCCAAAAGGACTGAAAATGGGAGAAAAGTAATGGTACAATATATTATGGAAATATATTTCAGATATATCCAGGGAAAGGGTTACATATACAGGCAAGAATAGTAAAATGTAAAAAAAAATGATACAGTGACAAGATTTTTTATGGCGGTCGACTATAAATAAAAAATATAGAATTTGTTTACATTGTGGGGATTTTGAAACAAGTGAACAGGTTTGTTTAGGATAAAAAGGGATAAAATTCTATGGTAAAAGATTTTAGAGTCAGATTATGTGGAGGGATTTACAGAAATAAGCATTATAAATATGGATATGATTGAATTTGGATATTATAAGAATAAAAGTAAAAATTATCTGAAAAGAATTGTTAGAATGTTTTGCTTTATACGGTTAATTTGGAATCAAAGGGTAAGGGAAATTATATTTAATGAAAAACTGGATTTGGCTATGATGTTGAAAAAAGTAAGATTTTGGTTGTGGTTGTTGGAGTGGGGTCCAAAAGCAAAAAATGATTATTATATTTGTAATGGAGAAAATGTAAAGAAAAGGTATATTGTACATGTTATTTATAATGTATATATTGTAGATATGTATATAAAAAGAAAATAAGTATGTATATTTTAATAAAAAAACCCATACTCTTCCTGTTTCCTGTGTGACAGCCCATAGGGTGGTCACAAGATGGAGGAAGTAGGGTGTGTTTTGAAGGAGGTTGTTGAGAAGTCAGCATCTGTAGTGCTGACTGCACTATCAAGCACTGGATCATCAGATGATCATCTGAAATGCTAAATTGATGAAGACAAACTGGCTTCAGAAAATGTAATTTGAAGTCAAATCGTTGAGCATTTTGATGTAGTTGAGGATTCCATTATAATACCAGATGTTTTATTGGAGAATAATTGTGAAGGTGTTTTTGTGGCGTCATGTGAACTGTTGAAAGTCGACAAACAGATATCTGTTACTGGGGGAGCATCTACAAATTTGCAGATATCTTATGCAACAGCTGTAAGGTCATCAAATAGAAAGTTATCTAACACATATTTTTCTAAGACAATGTTACCGGTAGTGTGGATTTTGATGGAACATTGTGCTACTATTGATATATACAAGGTTCAGCATATGCTAAGGACTCCTTTGGTGTCCACTAGAGCAGATATTGTGCACTGATTAATACTGAAAAGGAACCTTACTGTGACTTAACTTTTGACTCAGTGTCTGCAGCTGAAAAATGTTTGTTTTATGTTCTCTTAGAAACGGATTTGCTTCTTGAGCTCAATATATGTTTCAATCTTATAATGTGACTTTTAGAAAATATTACATGCACAGTTTCATACAGTAGAATTCAACAATGATCAGATTAATTTTTTTTCAAACACAATGTGTTTCTGTGCATGAAGTTTCTAAAATATATTATTAAAGACATATTTGGAATGGTGTTTGGGGAGGTATGGGTTTCTTTTCAGTGTGTGAATGGGGTATTGCAACACATTTCTAATGCTGGTAATATTGCAGGAAAGAGAGCATATGTCTTGTTTCCAGGCCAACCTAACTCTTTTTTGTGGGTCTTATTCACATTTAACTCATCAGTGTGATAAGAGAAATTGTTTTCTTTGTGGGTATATAAGACATAATAAAGATTCCGGTGAAAAGATAACTAATGGATATTTACAATGTGATTGCCCTGAAATCAGACATATTGAAGAAGCTGGATTTTCTGCTAGTAAAGTGGTATCTGAACAAGGACTTGGTTCTGATGCAAGTGCTCTTTGACATGTATATGTTGAAGAAGATATACTGGCAGTTTGTTGAGTGGATGAAGAAGGGGTTGGTGAAGAGGAGAGTGGGGAGGTGGTGGTTAATTCTAATAAAAAGAGATGACAAGTTCAATTTGGAAAAGGTTAAAGAAACAGAAACAAGGAGATAAAAACTGTCAAAAATGGGATGATATAGTTTGTCTATATTTAAATGCCAATAGTCCTGTTAGTGAATATAGATTATCTTTTATACAATTATGTTGCCAGCTTTCTTTAAATATTTCTTGTTTATTAGATATTAGATGACTGTCTTTGGTATAAATATAACAAGTGAATGCTATGTAGAATACTCTGGTGATCTGGTCTTTTGGAACTGATGGTGATCAGGTATTGTAGTTTTGTTGAGTTCATCAATTAAAGTATTGGTTGTAGTGGTTATATTGCCCATTTGGACATCAGTTTGAGATATTTTTACTGGATTTGCTTTTTATCATCTTTTAGTGATATATGTATCTACATCTATGAAACAATGGAAAAATATTTTAATAAATTGCTACCTTTTGATGGAGTAAATATGAAGATTGTAGTTCTAGGTAATTAGAATTGTCATTTTAGACATATGAAATTTAGATTGCCTAATGATGTTTAATTGTTGAAAAACATGCATTATTGTGTTAATCTGCAGCTTGGTCCATGTCTATGTCCCTTATACTATAAGCAGCCTTGCTATAGAAATAGATTTTTTTATCCTGATTATCAACTAAATTGTTACTTTCTTTTTCTGTTACAGTTAATACTGATTTGATTTTTGAGGGTAGGAGTATTAGAATATTGAAAGCTTGGGTTTCATAGTTGCAAGAATGGAATGATGTGGTGCATCAGTTATGGATAATCATTTATTGCTAGTTTCTTTTTGTGAATCATGGACTGACTGGTAGGGTTTATTTAAACCTTAATTAAAATTAAGTTATGTTGCTTTGAGAAAGCTTTATTAAAGCATTTAAAAAAACAGTATGCATATGTACATCAAAATTTAAATGATGGTATATCAAATCATATCCCTTATGACTGTTTTCTTCCATAAAAATTATGTGAGGAAATGACACAAAAGAAAGCATAAGTATAATTATATGATCAGAATTATGTGGCTAAAGGAACAAAATGTGAACATGTTCCTACATTAAGTAAACTTGAAAAAAAAAAAGATTTTTTTTCAATGACTCATTTAAAAAAATGCTAAATGATTTATGGTGTATAAGCAAAGAACAACACAAAGGACAATAACTTGGTTTATTGTAATAACCAAGAGCAAGTAATTAATGATGATAACACAGACGAGGTTGAGGAGGTTGTACAGGATTTTTGGGACAATCAGAAAACATGGAGAAACAACCATCAAGGGAACAGAAAGCCACCCCAACAGAGGAACAGGAGGAGGCAGAGGAAGAGGTAGACAAGATAGACCAAAAGGTACAAGGTCCTTCAATTCATAAAAACGACAGTGGGGATTTTAGTATATATAATTTTACTGAATTGAACATCACCCAGGAATGGGTTAACTTTTTCTCCAAAGGTTTAACCTTTGTACCTACTAAAAAGATGGACCTTGTTAAGACACTTATAGATCTAAAATTGTATGTTCGTAAGTTGAATTTGAACATTTTATTTGGTAACAAATCAATGTTAAACACCTCTGAAAGAGTGTCTAGTGTATGTTACCCTCCTTTACACCCTAGCCTTGGCCTATTTGAAAAAATGTGTGAAATAGGCCTTAGGGATTTGGATAAAAACAAACATAGACAGGCTAATTATAAAAACAATATTACATCATCGGAACAAGATTTGATAACTTTACTTAATAATTGCAACATAAGAGCAATGAAGCCTGACAAGGGAGGGGGTCTTGTCTTGATGAATCATTTTGACTATGTTAGTCACATGAGGGAACACTTAGAGTCTGAGGTCTATAGAAAAGTATCAGTAAATGAATTAAATACTGCTTATAGAAGGGTTAGAACTATGTTGGAAGACTTGTTTTTGGAATCCTATATTGACGTGGACTTATACCATTACTTGTCCATGGCAGCTCCAAAAGTACCAGCGTTTTTTGGTATCCCAAAACTACACAAGTCCACCTCTAACCCTCCTTTTAGACCCATAGTTGATGGACGTGGGTCAATAACATATGCTTGTGCGAAACATGTTGACAATTTACTGAAACCTTTGATTGAGAAAGAGTTACAAGTGTGTAAAGATTCTTGGGCATTTTTACATACTATAAATACCTTAGAATATCAGAAGGACATTTATTTTGTGACGATTGATGTCAAAGATCTTTACACAGTAATTCCCCATGATGTAGGTTTAGAATGGACCAGGAAATTTTTTTTATTGAGACATTAATAGACATAGTGCTGTCCAACAACTTTTTGACATTCGAAGGTGACCTGTTCCTACAGACATCTGGGGTTGCCATGGGTTCTCCATGTGGGGGTAGCTTTGCTAACATAATTATGGCCCATTGGGAAAAAGAAAAGCTATTCCTACACCCAAAATTTAAGGAACATGTCACCTGGTACACTAGATACCAGGATGACATGTTCTTTTTGTGGAGAGGTAAGAAGGAGGAAGTACCATCTTTTATAACTAGCTTCCTTGATTTTACTTATCAAGTAGAAAGCTTTAATATTAATTTTTTGGATATTTGTTTGTACAAAGATGACATAAATTCTAGTTATAAGAGTAGGATTTATAGGAAACTAACCTATTCGAACACAGTTTTGCACTTTGACAGCTGCCATCCTTTTTACCATAAGAAAGTGGTAGTCAAAGGACAAATGGTGAGGGCGGCCAGGATGGTCACAGAAGATGCTGATTTTTTAAAAGAATGTCAGAACCTAGAAAACATGTTTGTCACTAGGGGCTACCCGGTTACTTTAATCTCAAATATTAGAGATGAAGTAACGGGTAAGAGACAGGATGGGCACTTTAGACCTTTATTAAGTAGTCACTATAAGGATGTATCTATAATTGTCCCAGAACAACATAGGGATGAATGTCTTAATACCAAAAAGGAAACTTATCAAATTAGTTTTTTGAGTACCTTTTCTATTGATTATGGGTTTATTAGAAACCTATTGAATAAGAATTGGGGACTTATTTTAGAAGATTTGACACTATCAAGTAAATTGGGGTTAGCACCAAAAATCACTTATAGAAAAAATTCCACCCTTAAGTTCATGCTTGAAAAAAAAGAAGAAACCACAGTTTGTAAGTCTTCAGGGCATGACTAAGTGCGGAGCATGTTCACAGTGTAAAGATATTTTAACAAAAAATGAGGTGACAATTAATAGTACAGTTTACACTATTAGAGGCAAGTTTAATTGTGAATCTAAGGGCATAGTGTATGGTGCCTTATGTGACTGCTGTCCTGCCTTTTATATAGGCAAGACAGAAAGGAAATTAAAGCAGCGCATATATGAACACAATTATGCAATTTAAAAAAAATACCTTAACAATGCCCTCGCAAGGCATATTGTTGAATATCCTACCCACAGTTTTAGATTCACAGGTTTACACAGTAGACCTCCGCATATAAGAAGTGGCCCATGGCAGCTGCTTTTAGAAGTAGATGAATTAATGTGGCAGCTTAGGACTATTGCTCATGTGTTCCCAGGTTTAAATGAACAAATATCGATTAAATGTATACTTAAACTGTTGGCTTTGAGAAGATAATAATAATGATTTTTTCCAATCAGTAAAGAATGTTAAGTCAAAACAATAGTTTAGTTACTATTGACTCTTTGTGTTTAGTAATTTATTTGTAAAAAAACAAAAGTTTGTTTTAAGCCTTTTACTTATTTTTAAAAGTATTGAAAACTGAATGTGTTGTTTATTGGTTAACGCTGTCAGATTTCAATGTATTTAGTTTTCCAATACAGTTTATTTGTATGTTGGTTCTTTTATTGCTAATGGGGTATTAACAAGATTATTTACTTGTTAATTAGTAAATAAGACTATTTATGTTGGTTTGATTGTATTGTTAATTATCTGAGGAAGGTGAAGCACAGTTTTACCGAAAACGCTAAGTAAAATATTTCTTGTTTATATCCGCTTCTTGTTTTTATTGGTTTCCGTTCGCTTTACAGTTTAAAAGCAAAGTAAATTGCCTAAAGTTCTAGAGGCATATGTTATTTTTTTTCTGCAAATGCAGTTGCAGTGATACAATGGCATGTTAAGAAATTATCTTCTGAAGATAATGATAGCTTGCAATAAATAAATAAATAATTTTGTTTGAATTGAATATATATTTTAAATATATTAATTGTCTTACATCTCTAGGCACTGATGGGATAGATTATGGTTTCTGTAAGTCTCTGGCAGAGGAGCAAAAGAGAATTATTTTGAATGTTTCTCTTAAGGAATAGCTAGACTCTGGGATATCTGATGGAAGGATTTGTAATGGGGTTATTTGTTTTTTATTAAAAGTATGTTAAGTCTGATTTATCAACTTGGAGACTGACTACTCTTACTAATACAGATTCTAAACCTTTTTGTAAAATTCTTTACAATAGGCTTGAGGCTGTTTTTTGCATGAAGTTTTATGAAGGAATTTATGGCATTCCTGGAAAAGATTGTAAAGAAATGTTCTCTCCTATTAGGCAGGTTGTTTCAATTCTAAAAGATGATTGTTTAACAGTTTTTTAGTATCTTGTGACATATCCAAAGTTTTTGATTTTGATAATCATAAACATTTGTGGCACATGTTAGGATGTTATGGCTTGAGTCATAAGTTAGTAAAAGTTCTAATAGATATTTATTCCCGTTAATAGGTTAAGCTGGTTATAACTATACATCTGGGAAAATGTATTAGAATTCGGAAATGAGTTAAACAAGGTTATCCTTTAAGTGTTTTTTTTTTTTTGGATTGATTATGAATATGTTTTCTTTTCGGCATTGCCTATGTTACAGTTCATTTGACTCTTTTTTCTTGTCCTATTGCTTGTTTTTTTTTCTTTCTTATTGAGGTGATTAAAATAATTGTTAAGTCTGACCTACAGATTATATTTTTCAAATATTAGTTTCTTTGTTAGAGCCAATAGGTTTAAATTTTAACTTTACTTAAATGAGACCTTGTTTTCTTCTGAATATTACCTTTACATTAACAGAGTTTGAAATTTAGGCATTAAATATGAAGATTAATTTACTATGCTGACATAGTGGGAGATGTTGTTTCAGGAGGTAAAGGTTATATTAGCTCAATGGATGTGTTTTAAGATTTCATTTAAGAAAGAAAACATTTGTGCTGCATTCCTTTGTACTGAGTAAGTTGGTCTATTTTGGAAACGTGTTTTCATTTCCTACAGTAAAAGAAACATTTTTATTGGATTTAGTCTTTCAATTTTTAAGGGGTTTGAGTTAAATCCTGTAAAATGTAATGTTGTTTATTGTAAATATGAGGAAGGGGGGATTATGGCTGATCAATCCTATTGCTTTTTAGTTTCTTGACATTTAGATTGGGCTGTAGAAAAAGTTTTTATGGACCCTAAAGCCATTCTTGGATGTTTGTTGTGGAAAAAAAATGAGTGGTTTTGTGAAGCTAAGATAAAACACAAATGGAAATTTGTAACACACTTTAGTCTTAAAGAATATTACTGTAAACTTTCATTATGGAAACTGTCATTTTTTTCAAAACCAGTACTGTTCCAAAAATTATGGTATGAAAATATTATGATTGCTTATTAGTATGAATCACCTTGTAATTTATTAGAGTATAAATTTAAAAATAGTACTGCAGATAGGTGTCAAATGTTGTTCCCAAACTCTCTGATTTTTATTGCAATTGCTTTTGAACAAATTACTTGTAAAGGGTCTGATGAAATATAAAATGTATGTGCAAATGCTATGTAGTATTATGAACCGTGAGAAACATTGCCTCATGAATTTTTAGAATATCCTAGAATTGTTCATTTTTGTCAGAATTTCAAATTCACTATGAATTACCTTTACTTTCATTTATATCTACGTTTACAGTTTTATACTACTGTTATGATTGTGTCTCAAAGAGTGAGGCAGATTTCGCAGATAAATGTTTGGTGGGAGTTCTGTGGATGATATGGTTGTCCAGGTGCGATAAATCATTGTATAATAAGTTTTTGTATTGTTCTGTTATTTTGAAAAAGTTAAGAATATGACTGTGTCAAAAAGAGTGGGTAAATATTGTAACATAATGTTTGTTTTTTGCTGGACCTTTTTCCATTCACATGAGCTGCCACCAACTCAAGCATATTGGACCTTATTTTAATGTTCGTTCAAAGGATGATATACTCAGGAGTGCAGCATTCCCAAAATACTGCACTGGACTGTCAACATTCCAATCACCTGATGGTACAAGGAGGATAAGTCCCTCCAAGTAATGTTTATTTTGTGATACTGCATTTTCTCAGATTGACAAAAGTTTAGTACACATGTTCTGTGTTTGTCTGTATTCAAGGCTTGCACAATATGTTTTTCCTTTTCAAGTTTTTGTGATGTGATCTTGGATGACTTAAGAAGATGTGGGACCATTATATACTACATAATTATTATTGTACTAGCATATGCTGATAAACCTCATGATAACTTGTTATGTTAAACAAAAACTCCAACAAGAAGGCAGCATTTTATAATTGTATCTGTGCATAGTTTGGCAAGTGCCTTTATTTATTTCATACTATCAAAATATATCATGAGTTTTGTATAAATATAAGCAAAACAACCTTTTTTAGAGGGGGACCTCCTTAATTTAGTTAAGGTTTCATTAGTACTTCATCACATATGTTAATTTTTAATAATTAGTTTTTAGAACTACTAGACAGCTTGTCTTTTTTAGGAAGTAAAACCCACTACTGATAGATTTACCATAAAGGAGAGTAGCATATACATTAATATAGAGATTACAGTATTGTGGTTCATTCATTCATGGTGTTATGATAGGGATTTTCAGTTCTGAGGAAATAATCCATGGAGATGTCCTTGTTAACAAAATAAAATGCAAAACAAACACATATTTTGTATGAAGACCGTATAACTTGATATTGTAAGTAGGAGGTTATATCCATATCCAACAATTTGCTCATTACACATATTCTCTGTATGATGAGCAGCTATCAAGTACTTCCTGGTTCAGAGTCAAAGGGTCCTGCATTTTGATGATGCAGTAAGGCTGATAAACAGAATTGGTGGATAGGCCTATTTTCTGCAATCTGCAGCAGATTTCCACACATAAAACGGCACAGACTGCAGCACAATGAATCAGTCATTCAACAAGGCAGAAAATAAATCAGTTAATTCTGTCTTAACCTTTCCCTACCAACAAGAATCATGTCCTTGCTCTTCTCAGCTTCTTTACAAAAGGTACACTGTTACCCTTCTCAGCTTTTTCCCTAGCTCTCAATTTAAACAACTACAAAACAGGAAGCAGTCTTCACAGGAATATCAAGACAGCTGTATAATATAATTATACTACCCTATTGTGTGCTTTGCAACTAAACTATTAACAACTGTGTACCCAGAAGCATAAATAAGTATGTAAAGCTGTATTATTCTTATGAATAATTAGCATTGTACATAGAAACGTCATACACAAGTATATAAACTATATTGTTAGCAATGTAATTACATCAAATATAGAATCTCTGCATCAAATTAAGACAATTCCGGGGATTCATGAAGCTTGCGCCAGGCGCAGGCGTAGCGTAGGTGGTATAACACCAAATATGGCCACCGAGTGATTCAGGTATGATCCAATTCCACGTGCACTACCGGCGTACGCCAGATCTGCACAGCTCCCGGCGTAGGTATGCAAATCACTCCATGCGCCATACTGCAGCATGCAAATGAAGGTACATAGTGATTCATGAAGTGGCGTAGGCATAGCGTAAGCCTACAGAAATGTAAACCAAAAAAAAAACGGTTTACATGTTGACAAACAGAACATCGTAGCCATAGAAGCAGACCAGACTCATGTATTACAAAGTTAACATATGCCGATCACTAAATATACAGCCAATGGCATAAGAAAAGATTCACAACACATACAAAATAACATTTAATGTCATGGCCACAGTAACGCAAAGGAGAACCGTAGGGCATGTGTGTGCAAATGGGAACACAAGGAAAATATATACAAATGTCATAAAATAGCAATGTAACACAAATCATGATTTCACCATAATAGTCAATGGTATGCATACTACACCACAACCAAGCTGTAAGGGTTGCTAAGGGCCTGCAACAGTGTTTGGCGCTGTAACTATGAATTAGTAGTCAATGCCATGCAAATGAGACAAGTAATAGTGAATCGCAAACGTCCCGCCGGCCTAAGAATATACAATACGGCACAACACTACAACACCGAGGAGTAGTCTGGAGGAATACATGACATAAGCAGTGGGGTGTGCCATTGCAGCTGTAAGCACATTGGAGCAATGCAAATCTGGGCTGCCCATTGCTAAGCAAAGCCGCAGGACAGGAGAGTGGATGTAGGTATAGCTTTGCTCAGCTGAGAGCACACATGGTGCCCGAAAGCGCATGTGTACGTGGATGAAAACGTGCCCGAATCCTGGTAAGCGGACTCATGCGCCACGCACCACAGCCCAAAAAGGAAGTTTAGGGGAAGACAATAAGGAAATGCTACAGTATGGTAATTGGAGTACAACCGAGCAATTAACACCTATTAACTCACAGTGGGCAATTGACGCCAGCTAACAAGACTTCTAGCAGCAACCTGCAGAACAGGATAGAGGAGGTGTCGGATTGCAAAGAAGAGAACTGTAACCACCGAGCAAAGCTAACCTGCAGTAGATTGGCAATAGAACACATTTCGCAAGACAATCCTGGTTCGGAAAAGTACAAAACAAGAAAGCAGGCTGCTGGATCCATGCCAGACAATGGGAGGGGAATCGTTAAGAAAAGTGGAGGCAAGGGCAAGAGGTAATCCACAGCAGCTAAATGTAATTTAACACCAAAGGCAGCACAATAGTAGTATATGTGGTAAAACACAAGATACCCTGCAGCTCCTAAAGTATATACACACCCTATGACATCATCAGTGTTCAAAGCACAATAGTATAAAGTGTGAAGGCACCTCACACACACTTGTGTATTCCCAAACACTGCACCATTGGTGTAAACAGACAGGGAACTTTTACAATGTACATGTTGGGAGCTGCCATAGCTGTGATTCATCAGCATGTGTTGGAGACTGAAGGTGTTGTGGAGGATGATGCTGACAACCACCTCAGGCCCTGGTGGAGGAGAAGAGTGTTCAGACCATGTGTAACCTATCAGGGGCTACATGATCTGGAGATAGTAGAGCATTACAGGGTGGACAGGGACATCATACAGCAAATAGTTGAGCTGTGCCAGCCACGCCTGAGAGCCAGAAACAACAGAGGGGAACCCATCCGAGTGGACACGAAGGTATGTGTAAGCCTGAGAATACAACCACAGGTACCTTTCAAAGGCCAACTGGAGATATTATGGGGATCTCATGGGCATCAGCTTCCAGGGTACTCCACCAGTTCCTGGATGCCATGTTACCACATGCCAGTGAGCATATATACTTCCCCCGAACTCAGGAGGAGTTGGCCAGCAATATGCATCTCTTCCACCATGTGGCACACTACCCGGAGGTACTGGGTGCAATAGACTGCACGCACATACATATCAAGTCACCACCCGGAGACCATGATAGGCACTAAATAAACTGCAAGGGATACCACTCCATCAACTGCCAAGGTCATGTGCAATGCCCAGGGCATTATCACAGATGTGTGTGCTGATAGCCCTGGAAGCTACCATGACTCCCACATCTGGCATGCCTCACAGCTGTATCAGGTATTTGTCAGGAGGGACATCCCATATGGCCACCTTGTGGGGGATGCTGGCTATGCACTGGAGCCATGGATGATGACTCCCATCAGAAATGCACACACCCCCATGCAAGAACGCCATAATGAGGCACATGCACAAACCAGAATCATCATAGAGTGTGTGCTTGGGATGCTGAAATTACGTTTCCGTTGCTTGGACATATCTGGTGGAGCCTAGCAGTACTCTCCAGGCACGTGTGCCCACATCTTCATAGTATGTGCCATGCTACATAATATGATCCTGTGGAAACAGCTGCAGCAGGGACATAATGGTGAAAGCCCTCTCAGCCCACCACAATTGCTAAGGCCATCACAGGCACAGAGGGATTCAGACCACGAACAACCTGTGCCAGCCCCAGTAGGCAGATGGAGGCGTGCCCAATATCCCCACGCCTTGGCAAAGAGGGAAGGTATAGCACATACACTGACAGTGTAGGCCCCTATGGACTGACACACTTCTCCACCTGCACACACAGTAAAACGGATGGCACACACACACAACCACCTGCAAATTGTAATGTATAGGTGGCCTACTGTGTAAATCCTATATAGGCAGCCCTCAACTACTGCACACACAACAGCTATTGGAACAAGGAAAGTCAACACCTGAACAGTAAATGAAGCTAACAGCATATGCTGATACTGTATGTATAGGTTCCTAGGTACATCGGTAGGTACATGCCCAATTGTCAGAGGCCATTCAGCAGCCTAGGCAAAATGTGTCTGCTATCGCCACCCCATCGGTCAACCAACTGTCCCTCTGTGCAGCAGAGCCAATTGCGGGATCCATGTGTGTAACCAGTGTTCCCCACCTACTCTGTATGGATTCCCCGGTGTGTTAATGAGGGTCTCCATATAATGTAATTAGGGATGTAGTGCCAAAGCATGGGGAGTACCCATGACAGGTATCCACAACCCCAGCATTCTCCAGTTATGGTTGTGTCAAGGTGTAGAACATTACAGTGTGTGGCTCACTCTGACATAGATTCCCAATGCTGGAGCACATCCATTAAACATCACTTGGACATACCATGAAGTAAAGAGCAGCTACCAGCAGTAACACAACCAATAAACACAACCAAAAGAACTCGCTGGGTAACGGACAGAGAAGCTGTTGATCAAAGCTTGAAATAAGTCCAAAAACAGGCTAGGAATACTACAGTTCAAGTAAAGGCATTAACGTCTTTATTTTCACAGTACGTTTTCGTCTTCATTAACTAAATGACTTCGTCAGATACAAAACAAACAAAAAAAATCAGTTTATATATCTTACGTGATGTAATTAATTATGTTAAAACCAATCATTTATTGAAAGTAAATTTAAAACCATCCAATGTATTCCTTTGTATGGAAACAGTCTCATGAATGATTCATCTTGCCCTACCATGACATTATGTTGGAAACAGAATTTTGTTTCGTAAAAAGCCTCACTGAATATCTGACTAAAAATACTCTGAAGTGTGTGCGAGGTGATTACAATGCCTAAAGTTAAAAGTAAGTGTTGCATTTTTCTTAATATAGCCAAACATTAATAGTTACTATTAAATAATATGTTAATAAGTAAACACAATAATTTTTAAAAATGTCATCATGTGGATGGCCCTTTTCATTATAGAAGTTATTAAAGGATGTTTAAAATCTTTTTTTAAAAATCTAATTTTAAAATGTCATAAAAATTCAAGTGAAATATTATAAGAAAATGTGTTTTTTGTGTGTATGTGGGTAACAAGAATGAAATATTTAGGACTCACTATAATAGATGTGTTTCTGTTGTATTATATAATGTACTGAAAATGTAGTTAAAAAACTTCCAGTATAAACTTTACAGTTTAACAGACCTTAGTTTTAAAATTGGCATTATGGAAATGTATTCATTCAATCCAGGGTGGCAACTAGCATCCAAGTTTAGTTGCCACCACAATTCTCTGAATTCGATTCTTTCTTCCCATGGCCCTCCCCTGCCATCTGCTTTAACCTGTTCTAATACAAAGAAATGAAATTTTGCTTCTGAACATGTGTTCGAATGTTAGTCGGTAGGTACATGCCCAATTGTCAGAGGCCATTCAGCAGCCTAGGCAAAATGTGTCTGCTATCGCCACCCCATCAGTCAACCAACTGTCCCTCTGTGCAGCGGAGTCAATTGTGGGATCCACGTGTGTAACCAGTGTTCCCCACCTACTCTGTATGGATTCCCCGGTGTGTTAATGAGGGTCTCCATATAATGTAATTAGGGATGTAGTGCCAAAGCATGGGGAGTACCCATGACAGGTATCCACAACCCCAGCATTCTCCAGTTATGGTTTTGTCAAGGTGTAGAACATTACAGTGTGTGGCTCACTCTGACATAGATTCCCAATGCTGGACCACATCCATTAAACATCACTTGGACATACCATGAAGTGGTATCATCCATATGTAAACGAACTGAGTTACACATTTGACTGCAGTATGGAGGAACAGCCATAGTGCAGTCCACATACAAAACACCATTAACATCTGTACAAACACCAGATGACCAAGTGGTAAAGCCACTGACTCTGTCGTGTATGTACTCGGTTCCACGTCCTGCAAGGTCCGTTACATAATCCCGATGGCACGAATAATGGATGTTGGATGTAGGTCATTAGAGCACATGTAAGCACATGTTAGTGGGTTAATACGGCAGCAAGTGATGGTAAGTGTAATTTAAACAGGACTACACGGATATGTGCAAAACAGGTTTAAGCTTTGCAGAATTCCATGCAGATCACGGTCAAGGATGTCCAGAACAGGTGAAACCAGCATTATTCACTCATGTACTAACAGTGCCTGCTCTGAGAGGTAAAACGACCACTGGCAGGAGTAGAACACGCAACCATGTATACACTCACCTACCACTAAACTACCCGAGATGTACCAATGGCAGGTGTGTATTGTGACAGGTTAGAACACAAAATGGTGGGGTTCAGCAAACAGAATACACCGCCATGTACCCAACGAAAGGTGTGTACACTCTCTCTCCTTCTTCCTGTCTATATATATATATATATATATATATATATATATATATATATATATCATAGGGATAGAAAGGTTGATAGAGAGATGTATGTCAATATATACAGAAATACATATATCTGCGAATATATAGACAGGTTAATGACATGTACACAACCATGGAGGTACAAATGAATAGGATACTGCCAACTACCGAATGCTTTACATACCGACACGTGTAACCATGAGGCTGAAAGACCAAAAGACCACAGTACCGGAACAGTATAACCATGAGTAATATTATCATGATGTTAAGGGACATTTAGTGATTGCTGCCAGTACTGCGGTCCAGGTAGGTACTGTGTATAAGTGTGGTTCCGATTGCTGTAGTGTGTGTAAGTGCGTGTTGAGAGTGCAGTGTGTGTTTCCATGGGACTGTAATGTGTGTGTGGGTTTGTGTGTGTGTGTTTGCATCATGGGTCTGTTCGTGCTAACTCGGAGGTAGATTATTACAGTAGTTGTGGTTGTGGTCATAGCCGGCCTTAAGCATGTGGTTACCACCTGTTCCACTTTGAGAGGGACAGTCCCTCTTTGGCCAGTTGTGTCCTGACAACAAATATTAAAAAGGGCAAATGTACTGAGATTGTAGGACATACTGATGTCCCATATATTAAGTAATAGTTGCATGAAATAGTTATGTCCGTCTCTCAAATACGTAAATTGTACAAGAAACATAATAAGCAGCTAAAGTGCTACAAGAAAAAGAGGTTTAATTTAGGGCAAAAGTAAGTTCTATCCTTTGTACTGACAGTGTGTTTCTGTCGGCCTCTAAACCCTGATGTGTGCCCAGCAAATTTCCCAATATGGCCAATTGAAAAGGTGGCAACCCAAGACAAAGAGTTGGAGTCACCAACACAACAGCAATGAGTGCAAATATTTGTGACAGAAATACACGAGACAGCTTTCATGTAGCAACAGTTCAGTACATATCAATGTATTTCAGAGGGATTGAAGGATCAACATCACCTGCATGCTATATAGGAACCAATTAACAATGGTTTAATGAATAAGCCTGCAATAAACATAGTATTAGTCTACTACATGTCAGGTCTTCAATTAGGGAAGGGCCCCCCACACATATGGAATATGTATAAATGCAGTCCCCACAAACCTTTATCTGCAATGTACACTCACCTACATCTGCCCCACACCCGAAACAATTGCAATACAGACTGTAATAACATAACAAACATCCACTCACTCAATGACATCTGCAGAAGTGTTAACATACCTTGTGAGAAACACACTTGTAATGGCGCCATGTGAACTCGTTGCTGTTGTACAATGGAACAGACGCCGATGTTACAGGTTTCATTTGCAATAGTTTCGTATCAGACGGTTGAGATAACAGCTACACTCACATGTAGAACTATTTACTCTAGCCATCACACACAGTCCACGGGGGACATGAATTAAAAGTATCTGTGTCTCTCCATACAGCTGTTGCAATTCATCACAATACAATACATTCAGACCGTCTCCCTCGAAGGTAGGGCAAAAGGACAACGGCCAAGTGGAGTATTCAATTATACACCACTGTTGCCGTGTAATTGGCCAATGGAGTAGCTGCACAGCTGAAGTGCATGTAATAATTTACTCCAGAACACCAATTGGTGGCAGGATACCACATGTTACAGGTATCTACATATAAAACGATGGCTTGCTATACATTCAAACCGTATGCTCATACCATTGAATCATTTAAAGAGGAAAGGAGTAACACAGATATCATCGTATACTCGGACCACTAAGAAGGTATGTAGATCACTCAGTATGTTAGTGTATGTAGTGCCTGTTCTGTATAAATGAAAGTGTATGCAATGCAGACAGTGGGAAAAGGTATTATGTAATGATGTCTTGTTGACCATAGTAACACTTGTAGAAATTGTGTGTACTGCAGTGGGCCACAAGGTAAACACCTCAGACACCACAAGGGATGCTAAATAAGGGCTTTAGACATAACAATTCCACTCCAGCCGCTGTTGGTGGTAGGGTATGTCCAACAAGTACGTGCCATAACAGGGGATAGTTTATGCTGATATACTGTAACAGTAGGCATATGTATGGGCGTATAATGAGAATAACATGCCTAAAGTGGTCCCACTGTGCAATTATGCTTTGCATCATGGGATATCGTTTCAAATATGTGAAAAGTACAGTACTGTAGGTAGATAAGTCAAATATTTTACATAGCATGACTGGTATATTATGCAAACATAAGGTATGTGTATTGGACTGTACAATACACAATAACAGGATACATATGTCTTGTAGTCACCAGACAGTGTAACAGCATGATAGCTAATTGAAATGGAAGAGCTACTCAATTATCCATGCACAAAGGACATGTAATAGCTTCGAACAGTCAACGAATAAAAATCCAATAACCAAGTACTCCCACCAGCAGATTAAAGCCTGGCTCTACGCACTGCAAAATTAGTTGTGGTGTCAAATAGAAGTCCACTATTTGACAAAAGCAAGTGAAGATTTGCAAAGAACCAGTTAGTTGATTTAAATCCTTTATTTGGACAGAGCAGTAAAACGAAAACACATCTATCACAGACATCTATCATACATATATCAGCTTGTTGGATACTAGATGTGTTTTCGTTTTACTGCTTGTCCAAATAAAGGATTTAAATCAACTAACTGGTTCTTTGCAAATCTTCACTTGCTTTTGTCAAATAGTGGACTTCTATTTGACACCACAACTACTTTTGCAGTGCGTAGAGCCAGGCTTTAATCTGCTGGTGGGAGTACATGTAATAGCTTCCTAGATTCATAGTTAGGTACTATGCTGTCTGGCCAAGTCCATTTGTAAGCCCTAATACAGTGTTGTCACTGGCGGCACCTCCCTAGGTTACCGTCCTGTGCCTGTGAACAGCACAGCCATTTGTTTCCTGTACCTGTGTACAGTACAGCCACTGCAGTAATCCCTGGCATACATGTCTGTTCCCCATCCACCCATCGAAGTACCTCATGAAGAGTGCTAGTGAGGGTCCCTGCCTGATGTACATAGGAATCATGTTCCAAAGCATGGTGAGTGTCTGTTTCAGGAATGTATCCCTCCAGCACGTGCTACTCATCATTGCATTTGGGTACATATCCCAGAGCATGTTGCTCTCAGTGGCTTTTGCTTATGTTGCTTATGTGGAGCATATCCATCAATATTGGTGTGGACATGGGCCTTGTATGTTCAGCAGAGGTCACCTCCAAGTATGCAAATGACTACAGTTGGGGTTTCAGTAGTTGTGCTGCATACGTCATCCTTTGGAGGTGAGTAATACTGTTGGTGCGTTAATGTTGCGGTATTTAAAGCCATTCCTGTCCCATAAGGTACACCCCAAAGGGGGTGTTGTACCCCTGAATGTATTTCATAAGTCAGGAGTATAGAGGTACAGTGGCAGGCTTTGTTCCGGCTACAAACCATTACAGATTATGGTGGCCATGTAGAAGGATATCCACGCCCCCTTGGCAATAAGGTTATCAAAGGAGTGGGTGCTATTTATGTGTGTACTAAGATCCCTTATAATTTCTTATGTATGTAGGGGACTACCACCTATGTGATAGTCACAGGGTGATTGTTGTAATCCAAAGGGGATGTCTATGCACCATCTGCCATGCTGCTTGAGGCCATGTTACCGGCAGCAGGTATCCATCACAGTGATATCCGTATGGAGGGTGTGTATATTAGCTGGTGAATCAATCATGGCCCCTAGTTTGCAGTCGTCTGGAAACCTATTTAGGGAAAGTCTTTCTGTGCTAGAATGTACCTCAGGGAAGTATATAATGAACATGAGGGTCCTATGACCAAGGACTGGTGTATGCCAATTGTAACTGATGTACAGTAGGAACTGCAGTATGCTACCCTCACCGTGTGTGTCCTGTCCGTGAGCCACTTTGCATAACATCCCAAGACGTATGGGTCACTGTGCAAGTGGATGTGTATATTGACAATACCAGAATGGTGAATGGTGTTGAAAGCCAATGAGAGGACAAAGTAGGCTGTGTGGATGCCCTTACCATCATCTACTACCTTGGTAACTGTCTCTCAGGACTCCACCAGGTGTAAGAGCCATGGTGTGGCCCTAACAAATCCAACCTGGGTGGTATCAAAGGTTTGGAGGCCAACAATGTGTCTGTGAATGACTTCCATGATGATGCTCTCAATAGCCTAGCAGAACAGTCTAGTCAGGCATATAGGGCAATAGTTTCTCTGGTCCACTGTGGCGCCACCTCTGTGGAGTGTGATAACTGATGCTGTGCACCATTCAGGGTCCACAATGCCTGATACAAGGCTATTAGTGAATCTGGCACCCAAGTGGGGATCCATGTCATTCTGAGGTTTGTGTAAATCGCAGCCTGGGATGTTGGATGGTCACATGGACTGTGTGTTCCAGGCTTTAGAGAGAGCAGGTAAATGGCGTAGTTGTGACCGCAGGGACTCTGCATTGATCCTGTATAGATGTGGGCTCTTTAGGGTGTGAGAGAGGTGTAAAGTTAGCTGCCAGGTTGTTGCCAATATTAGTCAGTTCTGTAATGTTTCTGCCTAACCATTGTATATCAGAGCAGATGTGGGTATTGCCATCGAGAGTAGTGACATACCTCCATAATGCTTAGTGGTAGTCCTTTGAATGTGTTGCAGTAAATTTTACGTAGCTAGTGTTGGAGGATGTAAGAAGGGATCCCAGAATCCTACTGAGGCTGACTAGAGAGCTACCCCACCCATGGGAGTATCCCCTACTTTGCAACTGTCTCCTCCTGTCGTGCAGTATGTCCATGGCAGTGGACCCCCAGAGGGGCGTCCGTTATGTGGTGGGTACTGTCATGGCTCTGTGTGGGATAGCATGATCCATGCTGCCGTGTAAGTGTTAATGAAGTGCCGTTGGGAATGTTTCTGCGTTTGTAACTATATTGTCCATCTGCACGGGTGTCATGGCGTTTACTACTTCTGTCATAGAAAGCATGAAGTTGGCTTTGTAGAAATATTGCACTGTGTTTTCTGTGAAGGGTGTGGTGCCGGGATGTGGATAACAAGGGTGATTAGCATATGTTCGGAACTGACCAATGAGGGGATACCCCAGGTGTGTTACACCAGTCACACATGTTGGTAATGTCCAGGTCTACGATATTGTTGGCCTTGGTGGTGGTGTGTATAGGCCCAGCTGAATGGAGTTTATGAACCCACGAAAGTGTTGGCCTAATGTGTCGGTACATGAGTAGGTATCACAGTTAGGTGTGGGGTATTGTCAGTGTCACATCAGTAGTTCCTGTGTGAACCCTACTTTCCAGTACACCAAGAAATGAGGGCCATTAACCATGGGGTATGTTGTGGAATCAGTAGCAAGCTACAATGTGTACAGCAGTTCTGGCCACAGTTAGTTGCACTTGGATTGCCTCTGACGTATCGTGCTAAGCCACCGGCATGGAGGTGTGTACATCCCTGTGAAATATGGACACACCTCTGCCATGGGTGTTGTGGTCCTGGTTACATGACTGAAAGGTGTTGTCTGTGTAATAGCCTGTCAGTGCAGGGGTGTTCTCTGGAGTCTAGATGCAGGTCACAGTCACTGCAGAGACATCGAAGTGGTCCATTATAAGGAGTGCCTCGGATGAGTGCATTTGAGATGAAGATGTCAAGCATTGAGTAACAATATCCTCAGGTTTTGCTTGCTTGTACTTTTTCCTGGTGGTGAATATGTGTCTGAAATGTGTCTAAAACAGGCAGTATAGGAGCAGCAAGAGCCTGAGATGTTACCCATAATCCCAGGGTCAACAGGTGCAGGCCATCTGTGGCAAAGCATTGGGGTTTGTTGACCATGTCAGTCAAAGCAGACAGATACTGGATACCCTTGGAATGACACCAGATGCATAGGCAACTGTTGACGTGAATAATTCCTTTGTTCTACTGTGTCATTAGTCTGGACTAATGCAGAATGCTTCTCAGGGCTAGGGCGATACCTGCCTGGGCTACAAGATCGGAGAGCTATTGCATGTCCCTGTACATGTAGTCCAGGAAGTTACATCTCAGGGCATTCACACTAACGTGGAGAATGACAGTCATATTGTACCTGTTGAGGAATGACCTGAGTGCATAGGTCAGGTTGTGGATCCTGTTACCCGACAGCCAGATGTCAGTGACTATCACCTTGTGTGGCCTGCTGAGTGGGACTTCAGTGTGACCGCCTACAGAGTCACTTATGACTAGTGTGTTGTGTATGTTATAACACCCTATTGGCTGTAGTTGATGGGCACACATGAGTCTATGGCCTATAAGTAATTGGTGTTCTGTTTGGTGATGGGGGCTGCCTCTGTTGCCTACATAGAGTAGTATGGTGAGGCTCCGCAAATGTTGTACTCTTACTATGTGTGGGCTGTGGTGGTGGAGATCTACCGAGATTATGTGATGAGTGGTGTGTGCTGCAAATATTTAACATCCCCACATGATTTTCAGGGTAAGTCTGGGTTGGAGAGAGCATTACCTCCAGCATGGTTACATATGTGCATCTCCCACAGGCTGTAGTGTCGTATGTTAGGAGGTGAGCATTGACTGTGTACATGACCCGATTGCTATATTGCCACATGTTGCCCTTATTCATCATATAGACAGGCAATAACACTAGTAATTGACATTTGGACATGCCTGTCTAGTCAACCAGTACTCACAAGATATGTGAGGTAAGTGTGTATAACAGCTGTTGTACTGTAAGCATGCTGGAAATGAAGGACAAACAGTGTTTACCTGTAGGAAATGAGTAGGATTGAGTGATAAAGTAATTAGTAGCTCATGAAGTGTGTACATGTTCTGAACAAGTGCTGAGCATGAATAAGCAATACAGATAGAGTGTTGGGTAATTTCAACTCACTGCCCCGCCTCAATAGGTACACAATCACATATCCATGAACACAACAGAGCCCCTGTAACCATAACTATGATGGTACAAGGTACACTCTGGCTGCATGTGACCTGTCCAAATCCCTGGTCATATAATACACATATGGCAAAACACTTGGCTCTACACATACACTGCCATGTAAAACATAGGTTCATGGCAGTCTGTGAAAATATGGAATGGATCACGCTAACAGTTATCACAACCCACAAAGTGGAGATGCCACTCATAATGGGAGGCACAGCACTATTACCCTGCTAAGTATGGTCTGAAAGCCTATGAATCTTAATCAACGTAGATGTTAGCAGTACAGATGTAGATGACAGTACTGATGAATACACACTGCAAAGCATACCTGTGACAGGTCAGAGGACATCATCACACATACTGTGTTCCACCTACACTCAGTATACTACATGTACCACTGTATGTCACAGGAGTGTTCTAGCAGTGGCCTGTTCACAGAAGCAACATTACAAAAGGTGTCTGAGTGACGTGCATAGCACACCAGTGGCAGCTACAGTAAACAGGATTAATGTGTTGTACTCCCCTGTCATTGTAGCCCATACCACACAGACAAATGGGTGGCATCTGCATATGTGAGAATGTGAATGGCCATGACCTAGGAGCAATAGCTGACTCAGTGTTGTAGGTAACATACAGCATGGGCTTTGTGGGTGAGGTGCGTGACATATGTGCACAATCTGACAGCTGCTTATTGCATTGTCACCGCTATGTTAATAACCGTGTACCCATTAACTACCACCTTGGCAGCGGTCAACATTATGGACACTGTGTGTAAGGGATAGTGCTGTGCAGTTTACCTCCCTGAGCTAGTGACATCACCAGGCCTATTAGGTAGTCATAAGAGGCAACCTAAGTCATGACAGGGTGCCATCCATGAGCATGGAGATCATTGGACAGCCATACTCAGCACTCACGTGACCAATATCAGATCACATATCACCTTTAAGGGGTATTGGCCATGCTTGGATGGGCATCACCAGCCTTCATAATCCTCATCTCCACTATCCAGCATGCTGCCTACCCTGCATAAAGACATGTGCAACACTATGATGTTGGACATGCTACACGTACATATCCGGATCTGAAAGACCTACGTCATGGACAGCCACTGTCCTAGTACAAGGGTCGTCACATGCCGGACAGATGCCTGTGCCATACATGTGACATACTCCTGCCATACCATGCAACCCTGTCCAGCAAAGCTGTACATGTCATCTCTGTCATACATGGTGTGATGACCGCATGGTAGATGTATCAGTGACTGTCTGGATCAGTACTGTGGCACTGATTCACCTGTCGCTGGGAACATGGCTGTCGGATACAGCTAGAAAACCCAACATGCTATGGCCATACATGGCCCAGGGCATACAGAATACTACATGATCCTGTCCGTACATGCTATAGTTGATAACCATCCCTGCGAATACCATCCGGATAGCCATTGACTCATGTGTATCACATGTGCAACAGCGGTGATACGTGGCAGGATGTTGAACTGTTGTACAGTGTCTGTAGATGTATATGGCAAAACACATGCTTGAAAAGGTTTCCATGTGCATATTTGCATTGTCACTGCCCATGTCCGTGAAGGCAGTGTATGTGATGATATGTGACATATACACAGCATCAAGGTCAACAGCATTCATGTGCACACATCCAGGCATGTGCTTAAAGGATGGAACACCAGTACAGGCAAACAGACATGCCCACATCACGACAGCATTCACATGGAGCATGAGCAATGTAATGAGGTGACACACGTATATGGTGATAATATCCAATCCCCATCGAGTGTTACATGTGCATGAAACAAACATGTCAGTCATGTGAGTGTCATGACGATTTGCAAAGACAACTATTCACAAGTACTAAATGTAATACACATGAAGGTGCATCTGTGTCTCTGTGCATCTCTGAGATGCTGTGACCTGTCTCCATCATTAGGTCTTACATATAATGCCTCAATCATGACTGCCGGCATATAACCACATGGAGGATGATGCCCTCATACCATACCTCCATGATAACTATGAGGAACTGTTCAGCCATTTGCCACAGCATGGCCAGCAGAGAGATGACCTGTGGCATGAACTTCGCAGGAGGGTCACTGATCTGGGTGGTCATAACCGCACCTAACAGCAGGTGCACAGACACTGCACGGACCTGATCCAACATGCAAAACAGCGTGCCAATGCAATCGCCAGGGAAAAAGATAGAACAGGTGGTGGGCCACAAACCCAGTCCTCACTCACACCTACCGAGGAGCTACTGGCCAGCCTGGGGACCCCATCAGAACAGCATCCACAAACTCTAGCTGCCATTGTGGAGGTGGGTGTCTCCCAACCACAGAGCCTGGAGTTGCCTGGTAAGTCACTACTGCACACAGAAATATTATATCCCATTTAGTCGCATGTGTCACTGTACACTATGTAATGTAACATCATATGCAAGGTATGTTTACACACATGCCGCATACTATAGAATGCTACCCTGTGTATGCACACATGTGCATACTCCATAGTATATGCTATTGTACTAGTGAATGTGTTAACATGCAAAGTGCACCCTGTAGCTGTCATACAGTCATGGATAATGATGTAACTGTTGTGTCACCCCTATACAGGTACCTCTGGCATGCCGCAGAGACAGCAGTTCATTACAGATGAGACAGTTATCAGTATCAGGCATGTGAATGCACAGATTTATTCGCCATGTGGCCAGTTAACACATGTACACATAATGTATGGTCCAGTCATGATATACAGGTCGCAGCTTTCATCAATCACACTGGCTACCCATGTGCATTATATAAAAACTAAATGAAACAACAACATGAACCTACAGTAACTCTCATTGCTAGATGTGTGGATAGCTGTTCATACGATGGTGGAGGAGTTGTTCAATGTATGAATATGTACTATACATCATAACAGCACATGTGGGGTACGCAAACAGTACTACACAGTGAGCTGGGATATGGGCAGCCCACATGATCCACCATTGTGGAATGTGCCCCTGCAATGAGTGCAGACATTGTGATGTGCCAGCTGACATGTCCCAGACATGTAGTGGTCCGGCTGCAACATTGTCACACATACCAAACATACAACTCTTTGTCTGTATAACCCTGTGGACACTGGACTATCTGACATCTATGGGTGTATGTCATATGGGACAACACAGTCAGGTGACATAGACGGCCATCACTCACATCTGGCCAACACATGTTCACACATGGCCATGGAGGATGGCCAGAGACATGTAGTAACACACAGTAGATGTGATGTGTATGTGTGTACACCCTGTTGCACATTGTCTACACATGGTCCAACTATAGCCTTTGTTGAATGGTTATATAGTAGATGTGGAACACTGGACATCCTAACAGCCTGTGCACAGCTTGTGGAGGTGTCACTTAAGTTGACCACATACATCATGACTGTGTCACAGCATGAAAGTAGTCACCTGTACAGCTTCCACATACATACACAGACACCACATCAGGCCAGAGATACCGTACATTTCCCTTGCTGCTGTTGGACATCACTGTCAGCTGTGTACCTTGTGTGTGTGGTACATAAATGTCATGTGGAACATGGTGTATTGAGCAGTCTGCCATGTGACAGGTTGACAGGCAGAGGCAGCTAAGATATGTTAGCAGCTGTGCAGGGCTGTCATCGGTATATTTTCCGGTGACCTGTCACACATGACACAGCATGGTTTAGTGTGTATACACCTCAGTGACGTGGGTCACAATCCACAGTATGCATGTATTGTGTATGCACGCAGTCATGGCTATGCACTGTATGTGTGCTCCACACTGTATAGCAATAGAGACACCTCAGGATTCCATGCAATGGCACTGTGTCTGTACTTCACACTGTATAGCAATATAGACGCCTCATACCACCCTCAATGGTCATACACATCTGCTAAAAGTGCATTCTATCTGTAGGGCATACAGTCAACACTGCAATGTGACACCATTACACCACTGTACATGTGTCAGGACACCATTGTGTCAAACATGTATGCATGTCACTGCACACATCAGCAGATTACATGTCATACTACATGTTAATGTCAAGGACATATGCCTCACATCAGCCATGTGTACTGTTAACCTGTGCTGGTCCACATGGTGTATCACAGGGATGCATGCTTACTACCATGATTGTGGGAAATGCATGGCTTCTGCTATGACACATGCTTGCTGTTGTGTGCAACCCAGGGATGTAATCTGTTAATGTCTGAGATGCATGCCGTCTGCTGTATCACATGCATGCTGCATGCCTTCTGTCATATCACATGCATGGTTGTCTGTGTGTGTCTGTGCATGTGTGTGTGTCAGTGTGTCTCCATTGTAATGTAGAGTCTTTGTTTGCCATCATAGGTGATGTAGGTGCATTGCCCTCCTGCGGTCCATCTGATGTTAGTGTCCCCACAGACTCTAGCAGTGATGAACATATGCTTGAGGTACAGGCAAGGTTGGCAGGGGCTGAATCTGTGCCTGTGGTTGTCATCCCACCTATATCCCCCTCTTTCCCACACACAGTCTCATGCCAACACATACCCCATCACCAGTGGCCATAGAGGAAGGACAGTTACCGTGTGTTAGCTCGGAACAGGAACGTGTGGTGGCTATGGAAGGTGTGTTGTCACACCATGGTGTCAGTGAACTGACTGCAGATGCGCCACACAGGCATATGGCCAATGCTGCTCGTAGCAGGACCCCTGACCGACATGCACCTGCATGACAGAGCGCAGCAGCTGGTGTCACCAGACACATGTTTCAGACTGTAATGGCGGCACAGGCACATGCTGAACAGCAGAATAGAGAAGGGCAGAGGCTTCAGAGGGCTGCTATCCATTCTTTGAACAAAAACATCCAGGCATTGGCAAATGCTCAACAGCAGATTACTGACATTTTGGACAGGTGATTGGGTGACATGGTTGGAATCCTTGACCGTGGCATGGCGATCCGTGAACGTGAGCTGTCTGTGCTGGAACATCTGGTAGGAGTGAGGCGTAGGCCACATGGATGTAGGCCAGCTAAACCACCTGGTGCAGGTTTTCGCGAACGAGCTACCTCACATGCCCACTCCCATAATGCCAGTAGCAACAGCAGTGCAGCTGGTGCTGCGCTGTCCACATCAGGACACAGCAGGCCACGTGGACGTGGCCCTGGACGGTCCCAGTGGGGACACGGTTCCAGTGGCCGTGTCATCAGACAGTACCCATTCTGTACCTCTGTCTGGTAGTGCCCCTGCAACCCCTGGCAGGCACAGGTCACATGGCCGTGAATGGACACAATGAGCTGTACATCCTGGTCTGTACAATCTGGAGCTGCCAACAATACCCCTGTGTAGGCCGGATACATGGCAGAACTGTGTGCACACATACACGCACACACCAGAAACATCTGTAGGGCACCAACACCCTCATGAATAATAACCACACATGCCCAAGCAGATCACAGGCCCTAACCCACACACATGATGTCATCCACTGGTGCAGCCTAAGCCCCTGGCAAACATTATCACCCTGTGCATATGATGATACCTGTGCCGCATTCCTGTCAACCACACCATCGATGCAGGGACATGCTTATATGGTCTGATGCACAGGGTGAACAGATTAGTGAGATAGTTGTATATTACAGTTGTTGTGTACTGTTGGCACGCAGCAGATGTACCATGTAGTACAGGATTAGACTGCATTGTTTATGTTCACAGTATGTGTCTTGGTAACAACAGTCACAGCATGTTGGTAATGTTGCCCTGCATCCCTCCTGAAGGTCTAATTGCATGTGCCATTATGTGACAGTGTTTGCGGTTAGAATGCATTGTTTTATGTTCACATGTGTCATGGTAACAACAGTAACAGCATGTTGGTAAGGATGCCCTGCTTCCCTCCTTAAGGTCTAAATGCATGTGCCATTAAGTACCAGTGTTTCCAGTTACAGATGTGTAAATGTGGAGTACTCACAGGCATGGATGGCAATACCAGCATGCTATATGTAGCCTCTACCTCACTGTTAGTAAGGCTGACATTCCATAGATCTCTACACACCTAGTGATCCAGGAGCATGTGAGTGTACTAGGCTATGGTGGCTAGAGAGGGAAAATCTATACCAGGTGACTTCACAGGTACAGCTACATGGTGCTGGGGGTTTACACAGCGGTCTAGCTGATGTCAAGGGTAGGGGCCAGTTGATAGCATGAGGACTCACTGTGTAGCAGTAAAACACTGTCACATTACAGGATGTGAACACACACAGACATACACAGACACACACAGTAACATGCTCACACTCCTGGGGTCAACGACACTGTAACACACACTGGATAGTGTTGAGATGAAGACCCCTGCCTCTGTGCTAATCACCATTACAGTACTGTGCACCCACATGACGCGACACAGAGAATGAACATGTACAGGTAGTCAGTAATGTGTAAGACTGACAGCATCAACAGGGTAGTAGATTGCATCACCTTGAGGGGTTAGGGGCCCTATCATTTCTCAATGGTAGCATACATCCTCACTCCATGCACCAGACAGCCATACATACATACACATACACACACTGGAGTCCACATGTCATGCACATACAGATAGCTGACATGTGTGATACACACGCCACCCCTGCCTATGTCTTGCTGTCTACACTGCAGTATGTACAGATCTCTACAACAGTGTACAGGGGTGGGTAACAATTGGGATGTATTCCCCACCATACGTGGCATATATAGTCACACAGGCAAACACACATGGCAGTACTGTGAAACAAACACCTGCTATCTTCTGATACGTCTGACAGACATGCAGCAGGATTGCCCGCATTACAATGTGTACTGACGCTACCTTCGGCAAGTGTGCTGCTATATGCACACGGGACAACTTAAGTGTAACAGGTGTCAACTGCTTTACAGTCAGTGACACTCTGACTGCTGTGTAGGTTGTATATCTTCACCTTCAATTACCGGAAACATAGCCTACTGTTTGCACATGTTTTGGTAGGATGGCGTGTGACACACCTGTGAGCTGTCTTCAGCAAACATCCACCTGCAGAGGTGGCCCACCACTTTATGTACACACATCCATCCATACCTGATGTACATCTTACCATATTGTCAGTATTTCACAATATACAGGTGTCAATGATGGGACTGCATTGCAACTGCACATTGTAGTCGAACATAGAGAAACTGCAAACATCAGCTACTGCTCATGCATTGTAGCTGCATGCACACCACTACATGTACATGTGTATAGGTCCTACATTCCTGTCATGTAGCCATGTTTGTATGCATTGCAATTAGTGAACATGTGACATACATGACACATGGACTCTTGTGTGCTATGATAGTTGTCATGGGTAACCAGTACAGAGGGAATGTTAACTCAGTCAACATTGCTACCTTATGTACTGTTAGCATTGAACAGCCATGGACCTACCTTCCATGTGCATGCATGTAATCGCTGTAGCCACGTGTCTGCACGATGTACAGCATTAGCTATGCTATGTACATATGTGTTGTGTGTGTGGGGCATGTACATATCCATGGCAGTTACATGTATGTCACATCCAAACATGGGTGTGTTGCCTGGTGTACTGCAACAGTTATCTGTTATAGCTGTATAAGACCCAGGGCCCCTGTTATGTGTACAGCCGACCTGGTTATGAATAGTGGTATCAGTGCATAGCATAACACATGATGGAACCCTGTCAGTACATGGGTAGTCTGCACAGTTGCTGTACAGCTAGGTACAGTCCACTGGTCATGAGTAACATGGTGTTTTACTAATGTATGGATGTGTGTTGCTGGTCCAAGAACACGGTGATGTGTGAGGGCTACATACTACAGTGCGGCATTTACCACTGTGATCTGCACCTGATACATCTGTGATGGCTTTTGAGAGTGTACTGGTCAGTACATGTGAGTGGCCTTCATATACATGGGGACACTAACACCTGGAGTGGTCCATAATGGTCTTATGGCACACATGTCTGTATCTGAGGTATACAGTGGTAGTGCTATTGTGCACAACTGAGCCTTATGCCAGGTGTTCCTCACTGCACAGATGTCAGTATTCCCCACTGTTGGATCTAGATTGGCAGCTATGATTACGAACACTACACATCTAGCACTATTTAGCATACACATACAATGCCGTTGTCCTGTAGGTGTCAGGGTGTTTACTTGGTCTCAGGTTCTTCGTCTATGTATGGTACTACATGTGCGAAGTACCCACTCCTGCCAGGACAACACCACGGGTGGTATTAGTGTGCCAGGTTTGGATTGGTACAGCTAAGATGATGGACAGCAGCAGACGTTGTGTAGAAGACACAGACATAGGTGTCAGACATATGTCGTACAGCATTCATGCTAACAATGATGACTATCGACACACTGTGCCCTTCCCTGCTTAGAATCTGTGTGCATACAAGACAGCCCTTTGCTACTAAGTGTGTGAGCATGCCCAGTACGCCGTTTTGTAGATGGACACATAGTGCATTCCAGACTGACGTGTGCTACTAAGTGTGTGAGTATGCCCAGTGACACCTTCTGTCAGTTGTGTGCCCCTGTGTATGGGCATGACCATTGTTATCCTGTATAGCGATAGTGGTCATCCAAGCATCAGATGGCCATACCCCACTTCAGGATGGATTCCTGAATTTAACACAGTGGTTCACAGGTACTTACACCATAACTGCCAGCATCCATGTCGATGTCTGCATTCCTAGAAGGTCATATTGACTGTCTTGAAAGGTGTACTGTCTTTGGCGCATCTCATATCTATGTAGTGTTGTACTAGTGCTCCGTAGATAGCCAGGTGTCCTGCTCACACCACTGCCATGTGTTCATCTCCGTCTGCCTTGGGACACTATTTTATTTTATTTATTTTATATTTGTTGACCGGGCTAGTCTAGCTGGATACATATCCATTTTCAGTAGAGGCCCGGGGAGAAAAGCTCCAAACATGAGTAAATTATAACATTCAAACATTCAAAAAATGACTAGTTTCAATTACATAGAAAGACATACTAAGAAAAGTTATTAATTTGTGAACAGTGTATGGTTTCATTAGAGTAGGTGTAATAAATAATCAAGTATTAGTTCTTTAGTAGGTGTCATGTACAATCAGACAAGAGGTTACATAATTTGAACATTAGCATTCCCTTGAAAAATAAATCATTAAGTCAGCAAAAAGAAGAGAATGGGAAGGAAAAGATGCAGGTAAAAAAGAGTGGGTTGGTCGTAATTATTCAAGAGTTGTAGGGGGGTATTTGTTCTGGAAGCAGGAGAGGAAAGGGGGAGGAGAAGAAAGAAAAGTATGATTCAATCAGGTTTAGAGCAGGGGCAAAGCCAATGTATTTTTAGATGATCTCTGAGGTGTTTCTTAAAGATTGGTGTAGATGAGAGAGAAGCGAGTGTACTAGGAAGTTTGTTCCAGATTCTACCCACAACATTAGAAAACAGTGACTCTCCCGCTTTGTTATTAGATGAATTGTTGGCAATAAGTAACTTATTAGAAGAGTGTAGTGTTGTAAGATTTTTATATGGGGAGATCAGATTAGAGAGGATAAGAGTATTAGTAGGATGGTGCAGGATTTTTTGTGTGATCACATGTTGATTGTAATGTAGTTGGTTTTGTAGTTCTAGCCATCTGAGTTGTTTAAGGTTAAGACAATGGTGGGTTCTATATGGAGAGCCAGTGTCAAATATGGTTATGTTATTGTAGCTAGTTTCCAGTTTGGTGAGATTATGCTTTGAAAGATTGGTATAAATGGCGGATGCATAGAATAGGGTAGATGTAAGATGAGTCCGGGCAATGGATTTCCTAGCTAGTGGGGTAAGGAAGGGTTTTATTCTATACAGGGAGCCTAATTTTTTATTGACAGATTTAATAGTATTGTTAACATGGGCATCAAAGTTGAGGTTATGGTCAATAGTTACGCCAAGGAGATGAGCAGTAGAATCAGGGGAAATACAGGTTCCATTGTCAGAGGTAATAGTGAAGTGGATCTGTGTTGATTTTTTGGTGGCAGTAAAAAGTATTAGTTTAGTTTTTTGGGGGTTAAGAAGAAGGCAGCGTTGGGTGAACCATTTTTCAACTGTGTTGAATACATTTTGTGTAAGGGTCTGGAGAGAGGAAGAAGACTTGGCAGTACAGATAAGAGTAGAGTCATCAGTGTATTGTATACAGGTGGATTGTGGAAAAACAGTATGGAGCTCATTAATAAAGATGGAGAAAAGAAGAGGGCCTAGGATAGAATCTTGAGGAACTCCAGTGCTCACTGGGAGGTGTGTGGATAAATTATTGTCCCAGAGTACTGCTTGCTGTCTATTTTCCAGATAAGATTTGAACCAAAGGATTGCTTGTGGGTCAAGAGATTGGGCTTTTAGCACATTGATAAGTAGGTTGTGATTGACCATGTCAAAGGCTTTAGATAGGTCAATAAATAGAGCGGCTGAGAGAGAGTTATTGTTCCGATTCCTGTTTATGCAATCAATAAAAGTTAGCAGGGCAGATGTAGTGCTATGAAAGGGCCTAAAACCGTGTTGACAATTAGCAAGCAAGTTGTTGTGGAGAAGGTGCTGAAGTAGTTGATGGTGAATACATTTTTCCATAATTTTGGCTAATGGGGAGAGTAGAGCAATTGGTCGGTAGTTGGAGATATCAGTAGATTTATCTATTTATATTATGCTTTTAGACTGATCACACTCCATACAATCCCTATCGGTGTCTTTGCCATTGCTGATGATGTCACCCACCTGGAAGTATGCCTCTGGGAGTGCTATGATCCAGTAATCTCGGTAGTGCGTTCTGTAACTGCGTAATGCTATAGTGTGATAAGGTAGTCAGGTAGTCAGTTCTATGTTGTAATCCCACCCCTGCCGTGTGTGTGTGTGTGTGTGTGTGTGTGTGTGTGTGTGTGTGTGTGTGTGTGTTTCCAGCTGCCTGGGGACTAAATAATGTTTTTAGACAGCTCACTCTCCGTACACTCCCTATCGGCATCTTTGCCTTTACTGATGACGTCACCCACCTAGAAGTATGCCTCTGGGAGTGTTGTGATCCAATAATCTCCGTAGCGCATTCTGTAACTGCGTAATGCTGTAGTGTGATAAGGTAGTCAGTTCTATGTTCTAATCACAGCCCTGACATGTGTGTGTGTGTGTTTCCATCTGCCTGGGGACTGAATAATGTTTTTAGACAGCTCACTCTCTGTACACTCCCTATCGGCATCTTTGCCTTTACTGATAATGTCACCCACCTAGAAGTATGCCTCTGGGAGTGTTGTGATCCAATAATCTCGGTAGCGCTTTCTGTAACTGCGTAATCCTGTAGTGTAATAAGGCAGTCAGATAGTCAGTTCTATGTTCTAATCCCAGACCTGCCGTGTGTGTGTGTGTTTCCAGCTGCCTGAGGACAGAATAATGTTTTTAGACAGCTCACTCTCCATACACTCCCTATCGGCATCTTTGCCTTTGCCTTTGCTGATGATGTCACCCACCTAGAAGTATGCCTCTGGGAGTGGTGTGATCCAGAAATCTCGGTAGCGCATTCTGTTACTGCGTAATTCTGTAGTGTGGTAGAATAAACAGGTAGGTGCTCAATTCCAAGGCATGGCAGGTGTGTGTGTTTGGCAGTCATACCTTATGTTTTGGTATCTGTGGGTGGCTAGCTTCAGGATATGTTGAGTGTGTTTTGTTGCTGTCCTATATAGTATCCATAGCCTGCATAATCGGCCAAGACACTGCGTTGTCAACACATACATTCGCCAATAGGTCTGGTGAGTAAATGTCAGCAGCCCTACTCTTACCCTTAATACAGTCTGACCCATGTGATGCAACAAAACACACATGCCTTGATAGTAACAACAGTACATGATGCAGGTGGCACATGCAATTTCCTTTTCATTCCTGTCTAATGCTTTGGTGTCATGTGGTCTGCTGTTGTGATATAAATGCAATATCTATGTATGTGTGTATATGTATATGTGTGTGTATGTATATATATATATATATATATATATATATATATATATATATATATATATATATATAAATGTATACATATAATATATATGATATATGTAGATATAGATAGATAGATAGATATAGATATATACATATATGTATGAGGACATCAGCACTATTGAATATTTATGCTGGATGATCTCTACGTGATAACCTTGGATGTATGTATATCTGCCATGGCGTAGTGGTAATGCACATCATCTGTTGTGTGCAGGGTCCCGGGTTCTAGTCATGTAGACACCAGTTATTTTGTTGCTGGGAAGACCATGGGACATCGAATACAGTGAAAGTAAGGCACCTGTTACCAGTTGTGTATGGATCTGAGCGACAGTAAGCAGTGGTTATTAATTTGGAGGTTCAGTATGGGTCATATAACTATGCATTAGAAGAATATACTATGCAGATGAGGTTGACAATAGTGTATCCCATTTATCCCCAGGGTGTGATGCAGATCCCTGGAGTGTATGTGTGTAGAAAGCCGGGTGCAGGGCTCGAATATAGATGACAGCATGGGAGGGGGGTCAGGCATACTGCATGTACATTGGAGACCTGTGCCTTGGGAGTGCTCCTGCCCTAGCACGCTTAAGCTAGAGGTGTGTCTATACCTGCCTGGTGACATTGGGAAGGACAAAAGCAGTAGTGGGGTAGTCAGGGCGAACAGGCTGCACAAACAGATGATGATCAGCACAATCAGCAGATTACTTGGCCAGCCCACACCAGAACACTACGGTAATGTGAGCAAGCACCATGCACACATGTTTCTTCCACACTCTACACCACCGGTGTATACATGCGGGGACATTTCACAACACAGTCCAACCAAATGAGAAGGGCTGCAGCAGGCAACATAGACCAACATGTGCAGGAGGCTGAGGGCAGTGAGGATATGTATGCTGCCGAACAACCCTTACTGGGGTGACATAAAACTTTATAGACCCAGGGTGACTTACCAGGGGCTATATGAGCTGGGGATAGTGGGGCACTATGGGGTAGACAGAGACCTCCTACAGTGGCTTGTTGACCTGTGCCTGCCACACCTGACACATCAAACAGGCCGAGGGAAACCCATCACAGTGGATACCATGGTATGCATTGGTCTAGGTATACTAACCACAGGTACCTCCCAAAGCACAACTGGGGATATCATGGGGATTTCACAGGCATCTGCATCCAGAGTATTGCACCAGTTCACAGACGCCATTTCAACACATGCTAGTGAGCACGTACATGTCCTCAACACACGTCATTAGTAGACCAGCAATATGCATCTCTTCCACCATATGGCTGACTACCCTAGGGTACTGGGTGCTATAGCCTGCACACATGTATGCATCAAAGCACCACCCGGTGAGCAGGGTAGGGCCTACATTAATTGCAGGGCCATACCCTCCAACAGCTAGGCCATATGCAATGGCCAGGGCATTAGATTGAATGTGTTTGCTGTCTGCCCTGGAAGCTATGATGATTCAGATATATGGATTCTGACAAAGCTCTACCACACCTTTGCCAATATGGACATCCCTTACAGTCTCCTAGTGGGGGATGCTGGGTAACCACTGGAGTCATGGCTGATGACACCAATCAGCAATGCACACACACCTGAACACTCGCACCATAATGAGGCAGACGCACAGGCAAGACATATAATTGAGCATGTGTTTGGGATGCTCAGATCACGGTTCTGGTATCTGGACACATCTGGTGGAGCCCTGCAGTATTCACTAGCTACATGCACAAAAATTGTTATGGTATTTGCTATGCTACACAATCTGATCCTGCAGTAACAGTTGCAGCAGGAACAGCATGGGGCAGGACCACACGGCCCACCACCACTGCCAAGGCCTGTACAGGCACAGTGTGACTTGCAGGAGGAACTACCTGAGCAGGGCCTAGTCAGCGAAAGGGCTGTGCACAGTATGACCTGCCCTAGGCAAAGAGGCAACACAAGGCATATGCATTGACACAATAAGTAGGTACCCAGGTATTTCACCCTCTCTTACCTGCACGCAGTACAATGGATGCCAAACATGACACTACCTGTGCTCAGCCATGTATAGGAGGTGCACTGTGTGCATCCGACATAGGCAGCCCTCCAGCACCGTCCTCAGGTCTGGAACACCCCCAGGGTACGTCTATTGACCTAACAATTGGCAGTTGTATTAGAATGTGCATTTGCTCATTGCTATGGTATGTATGTATGCATACAAGAGACTTTGGTGGCCGAATGTTAGGGCAGCAGACAGTACATGTCCATAGTGGCACCATGACATCTGTAGCACATACCGGGGTCACAATGGTAGCCAGTAGTGCACAGGGTGTCCTAACCCACTGCAGATTATGGGCTGAACATCATGTGTGTCCATACAGCCCACACACATTCCATACAGCTGGACAGGTGTAGACCAATACAGACAAATGATATACAGTGGCCTCTGGATATGCTCAGTGAATGACCCCAACCCCCATAGACACACACAGACTACAGCAGGCCAGGCAGTTGGATGTAGGTTGTGAAAGCTAGGACGTCCAGCACCACTATGCTAGTAATTAAAGCTGGGATCTGACGTACACTGGTATGCCTCCAACCAGCAATTTAGGTAGGTCCACACACTGACATAGAGTACCTGGCATACCAGTACAGTAGTGGCAAATGTGTACAACTGTCATCTGTGCCCCCTTCTAACATACACATGTGAGAGTCATGTGCGCCACCCCCGGTGCTGTGTAGGACTGTGGATGTGGTTGGATGTCCCCCCACGCTATGCAAAAATGTAGTAACTGTCAATGCCACATGACCATTAGCTACCCTGCAGACACAGCATGACACCTGTCTGTGTAGAACGCAGGGGTCGGCACCATAGTACTGACTATCTGGACATGTGACACATGCGATCCAGTTGACCATACTTGGCATGCTCACACATGATGGTATGATGGTAATGTCGGTCAACAGCATGCGTAACAGTCATACTGGGCATGCTCACACACTGAAACACAGGACGGCCAGGCCTGCAAACACCAGTGGTCCAGACATATCCGCCAGTACATTGCTATACTGTTGGATGACTGTGCTGTATGGTATGTGTGTGGTCTATTGTCTGTACATATGCCATGGTGTATTGTTAATTCACATGAGCTATGTGTGCAGGGTACTGCTACCAACATGTGAAAAGGATGGTTCTTTGTTTGCAGACAGAACGACGCCTTTGGATACGGAGTGGGTAAGGCACATTCCAGCAGGTGGGAGCAATTGTGCATGGGTTTGCATGGTGTTAAGCACTGCTGACCTCTGGTTACAGCACCTTATACCCGTTTAGACTCCACATTTCTTTAACAGTGCACTACTGACATACTGGTAGACAAACACGCTTACACCCGCTCGCTCACCGACATTTGTGCTTACATTTGTCACTCACGCTGGGTGTGTGTGATCCCTTGTGATGCGTATTACATCGGACTACATGACTACAGTATCAGGTATGTCTAACTATTAGGCGACAGCAGGCATTCGACTGTATGGACTTGGAGGCCTGTCCAGTGACATAATCATATTATATGCGTGTTCCTCATACGATCTGCTCCCATCTGGCTGATACATGAGTACTGACACTCTGCAATGCTGACATGTGAATGTTATTTGGTTAATGCAGCTCTCTGCCAGGTCATGCTACCACATACCTACTGTAGGTTTTCCACCTTTCAGATTGCACAACGGGAGACTGTAGGAGTAACACTTTTCCCACTTTGCATGGGACAGTCCCTCATTAGGCATATGTGTCATGTGACAATACTCTAGCCATTGCAACTGTCCTGATTAGAGGACATTCTCATATTCTATGTGTCTGTAATAGTTGCATGTTATGGGTCTTGTATACATGATACGTCGATATGTTATGTGAAGTAGCTTAAGCAACTTGACTGCTGCTAGACTACGCTTTGATTTGTGCTGATATGTATATTTCTGTACTATGCATGGCTGTAGGTATGTTCTGCCCTGGTACGTCTGACATTTCTACAGAGCAGGTCCCACTATGGCCATTCGGAATGGTGGCAGCCCTATAGGACCTATATGTAGAGCTATCACATGTGTCAAGGCAACACATACCCACAGCCAGTAGTGAACTGACTACTTCAATGTTTTGCATACGTTAAGGTTATTCTTGTAGCATTATAGTTGCTAATACTGTTTCCTATTACATGTAACTGTTTCTGATACAACAAAATAATTTATGTCACCACCTCACACAATATATGGCCTCCTTTCCCGAACTCACAGGCCATATGCCATAACATTCATTTTGCAGGACACAACTGCCCAGACGGGTGTGTCCCTCAAAGGCGAATGGGTGGTAAACCTCATCTATTATGCTATCATCTACCTAAGGTGGTCAGTGAAATATGTGCTTTCCGTCACTAGCAGACCTCACATACCAATGGGGGAGAATGAACACTGTATCACGGACACTGCATAACACCCTGAGGGACACATTTAGATGATTGGTTCTATAAACCAGACACATTGACAGTCACAGAGCATATGTATTCATTCACGTTTGTCGAGGTACATGCTGTTTATGACTCATACATGTTGTCATCAGTCATTACCTGTATTTCGCCACCTGTCCACCTAATATCACTAGTTCTGGAAGTGTTTAGTTGGACTTTGTTACATTCTGATTCATAACTATGGACGTCCATGCTAATCGGGTACACAGCACTGATATGGTCCCTATGTATTCCCCCAATGGTTTACAGACTATCCAGTAGATGTGCTCTTCAAGTTTGGGAGGTATAGGTGTCTGCTATGCCCACATAGGAATATTAATAACTTCCACTGGACGGGCCTACTACATCTCTGCCAACCAGCACCTGCACACTTAAGCCCATTATTGCATACCCATGGTTCACCTACCTGGCACCCCTCTACAGCACTCATGACAAATACTTACTGTGAGCGCAGCAGGGTATGAGCACACCCCTACACATTGCCCACTCTCCCCATCTCGGGAAACATTGTACGTTTTGTCAACCCATGTGTTATTACACTTGCACAACCTACTGTTCCATGTACACCTACATCCTGCTCGCATTGATAACCAGGGGTTCACACGAGAGTGAATTTTTGGTGTCCCGCAAGGGACCCCGTTATCCATGTTTAAAGTGTAGACCTTGCAGATCTCTCCCACTGGTACTTTCCTGCTGGTGTTTTGGACAGCAGCAGTGCATTTATCTTTATTGCTTGTCTATATGTCTGACCGGCCTAGCTGGGCAGTGTGGGAGGTAAAACGTTTGTTTATTGGACCTCCCAGTAACATAAGCCCGGTCTGAACATGTGTTACCCGTAATTGCTGTAAAGGAACCTAGTTATGTACATGTGTATATCTACAATGACATATATATTTGTTTTGTGTGTATGTGTATATATCAATACCTGTTGTATGTGTGTGTATATATATATATATATATATATATATATATATATATATATATATATATATATATATATATATATATATATATATATATATATATATTTATATATATACATATATATATATATATATATCTATATATGTGTGTGTGTGTATATATATATATATATATATATTTATATATACATCTTTGTGTCCGTTAACCAATACATTTCCCGGACATAGCCACTTACACATGCGTATTGGGTTTTATCTCTGCTTCAACAGCATACTATTGCCTTAGTCATTATGACACCGACACTTCACTCCGGTTAACTTGTAATCAGTATACTGCATGTTATACAGTGGACAGATGTCGCACGTTTTTCATGTCTGGAGTACCGCTGATAGGTGTGATGTGATACAGTGTCATTCGACCTATTACTCGTATGCGCAGCCTATTATTCCTGCTACTGTGTTTGTTTCTGTGCACATTCATATTATTTATGCTAATAAAATGAGTGCTTGTGTTACAGAGATTGTACATCAGCATATTGATGTCTGCATGTCGTTGTGTCTTTCTACTTTTCCCGGTTTGGGGTTGTCACAGCAGAACTCCGGTCCGCTAATGGTTGGCAGATAGGTTTTACATGCCGGGCTGCCAGCCCTGATGCACAACCTCCGACGACGGTAAGCCCATTCACGCATATCTCCATGCAGATGACGTTCTAGCTGGGAATCGCACCTACGTACTAGCTGACCTCCACGGGCCGCTCCATTGCAACTGGCGCAACAAACCCTAGCACTCCTGTGTCCATAATCGCATAGCCATAGTTTCTCCAGCACACCCGTGTTGAGTTTCCATGCATCACAGCCATTATCCACCTGATATCGCAGCCATGACACACCTTTACACATTGCCCTCTCCAGAAAGTTGGGGCCCTACACACATCTTGTACTGCCTCGTGTATTCACAGGGTCTCCCTCCATTTATAATGGCACATACATGCCTTTCCTGGTGTTATGGATTACGAACGATTTGCGGGTTACAAGTGTAGGTGGTCACAACATGAACTACATTCCGTCTGTGTATAATGTTGACGTAGCACTTCAACGACGTTATGGCAACTCGTATAACCCTGCCTCTGGTGTGAATAGCGGTGCTCTACTCACTCTTGTGCAGCTTTATCTGACATATGCTGCGAGTACTTTATAATACCTTAGTTGCTCTAGATTCCCTTCACAACCCTTATGTGTGCTTTCGTCTTTCGGCGTTCATTCTATATATATATATATATATATATATATATATATATATATACATATATATAATTGCATATTTCTTTTATGTCTGTGGATATTTATCTATACACACATCTATCTATATTTATATATATATATATATATATATATATATATATATATATATATATATATATATATATATATATATATATATATATATATATATATATATTAATATATCTATAGACATATATATATATATATATATATATATATATATATATATATATAAGTTACAGCTGTACAAAACAACATACATTTGCTATGCTAAAAGCTGCTTAAACCCGCGCAGGTGCACTTGCATCTCCTTATTGTGAGTTACATATGTTTACTGCCACTTCTTTGTGATTACATGTGCCTTATTCCTTATGACAGTACCACTTTGATTGATGGAATCCGGTTAACGGCCCCATGCAAAACACGCGTTCACCTTTACATGTTTAAATGTTGGCTTTACAGCACAGAGGCATTCATTACACAATAAATTGATATGTGCTATAGTCGTACTTGAACCGGGAATGCCTTTACGTTAAGCAGATGCTCTAACCACTACACTATTGTTGTTCTGCCTCATTTATGTCTATACCCATGGTTCATAGCTACCCTAACATACGCCTCACCGCTTCACTTACACAGCAGGCATCCATTCTCCTGCTGGGAAAACTGCAGTACTACACTTCCGACATTCCCTATTCCCTACTGCTCTGGACCCGTGTTGCATGTCTAATCACTCCAAGGATATTCCAAACTCCTACGCTTATAGTCCTGGCACATACGTGTGTTTGATTGTCAGGGTGTTCATGTGCTGGTCCGGGTTTAGGCTTGTCCGACTGGTGACTAGAACTGCCCTGTACCTGTTCAAATGTCAGACATAGCACATGGACAGAGTTGGTCCCAATTTTAACATTCTACATGTGTTTATAGATGCAGGGGTTTGGGCACCTCTGACCACATTATTAGGTTGGCACTCCATAATATAGGGTGAGGGGTGGTTCCACTACATGATACAGGGTGGGGGGGGGGTTCCACTGGTGTTTCTCTTCCCATTTGACTATTTCATTCATTCATATGTACGATGAATATTATTCTGGACATCAGTTATGAATTCACTACAGGTATGCAATAGTCCTGTCAACAAATGTGACAGTTGGTTGGTGTACATATGTGTACGGACCTCTGTGGTACTCGGGGACTAATTTCTACAGTGACAGGGACAAGGCTATGACAAACCAGGGACAATCACGGATACTTCTACATTATTAGTACTATTAACTTGGAACGTGTTGACAGATCCATATTACTACTTATTTTCTGCAGTTAAATGCGTAATTAATTCTTGTCATTAGTCATTCTCATTCAACACCTTTCCTCCAAAGGTCACTGACTTTGTGAGTAATTAAGAGGCTGGCCAGTTGCTGTGCGAATTCTCTGACCATTGGTAGGGTTGCCACATTTTCATATGTACAGGATGGGATATATTCTGGGGACACCAGATTGTTTAGGCCAACACATACCCACGGTCAGCGCAGGGTTTAGAACATTCATTATTTTCCTAGCTGAGAGCCTATTCCTTTAGCACTTTAGTTGTTAGTCTGTTTCTTGTACAAATTACGTATTTTATATCCAGACATGATTGCTTTAGGCAACTGTTACATGCAGTATCGTACATAGTTATTTCCTACAATCACAGGACATTTGGCATTGTATCATTGTTGGTCAGGACACACCTACCCAAACAGTGACTGTCCCTCACACAGTGGGTCAGGGGGTACCCAGTTTATGTCAGCGCCTTAATCACCCTATTTCCAAGTGCCACTATGTGAATGTGTACAATATATTCTCTCGATTATTCATGTGGGGAGACGTGCATCACGGGCAGGTGTTTGATCCGGGTAGTAGGTTCTGCATGACCGTCTAGGACTGAACAGTCTCGTGCACCACTACTGCACATTCAACTTGTGTCTGGATGTCTACAGGACTGGACATTGTGTCTTGATACCCAGTCTGATGTTTACACAGGTTATTTATCCCATGAGGGATATCCAAAAATTGAACAAGACCAATACCGACCATTCTTTTGGCTTTACGAAAATGTGTTGGGGTTTTACATGCAAGGGATACATAGTTTGCAATCCTGAAACTGCCTATAGTTACACTGCCTACTACATATGAGTAGTGGTCACTATGTGTAGATGTGGCTGCGCCAAGCTAGTAGGCCGAGTATGGCTGGATTTGGTGGACGTTCAGGTATGGGGGTGGGTTGTGTGCTGTGGAGGGGATGATGGGTATTCAATTATGCATCCAGGTGTGTTGCATTTGAATGGGCCGGTTCCATCAGGACCATTCTGTGGGTATATGCCGGTGACATTTCTGTACATTTGTATCACACATTTTAATATTCATATGTTTGTGTGATTGTGTTCTACATTATGGCCTGTCAGGTTGTATTGCAGATGTGTATACTTATTCTTTGTGTTTCTTTCTGATTCACCTGCTGCTCCCTCACACACCTCCAGTTCACCTATTCTGCATATGACACAGTCTCGCCTTTGAGGATTATACCATTACCCATCCCCCCCACACACATATTCGTGACACTCCATCCATCACTGCTTTGGTTGATGGCCCATGACACGGTCAAGGGAACACATTGCATACACTACATATGTCAGGTACCGGTATGGTTGTGTGGACTACCCTGGCATGTTTCACCTTCCACATGCTGTACATCATGCACATAGGTACACTCCCATACTTAACTTTCATGACATGGTTGGTACACCCAGGTAATACCCGTTCAACTGTGACACATCCTAACAAGTACGGCTTGGACCGCATATGGGTGGATTTTGGCCGACTGCTCTGAGCATTGGTAGGGTGCCACCTTTTCATATGTCCAGGATGGGATATATTCTGGATACATATCCGATTTTACAGGACAACACATACCCACGGTCATCACTACGGATAATACTTTTCCTTTCTGCCTACATGTTAGCTTATTGTTGCAACAGTTTATATGCTCCTTCTGTTTCATTTTCTTGCTTATTCTATTTCTTGTCACATGTAGTATGTTACATACGGACATACCTATTGTATGTGACTATTACATGTGTTGTGGGATATAATTCTGTCATACGGTCGCTAGATATTTACATTTATCATGGTTTGTTATGGACACATCTGCCCAGCTGTGTACTCTCCCTCACAATGTGGGACAGCTGGTGACCCTGACCATTGGGCTAGATGTAGCTATTGGCGGCACGCTAACATGATGCGTTTCACTTCCACTTGGTATAACTATCTACACTGCGTTTGAATACGGTCACATGGTTTTCAGTGTCATTTGTTCGAGGGCTGGAGACTCGATATTCCCTACCATGCATTTGTGTTTGCTTCTTAATTTTGTGTTCACAAGAACTGTCTTGCATGCTTTGCATATGTTTCAGTATCCATAGATACTGACAAGTGTGATTACTATTGCAGGCAAATTGTTATATGCAAGCATTTTAGGTTGCACGTCGACAGCTAACATTTCCATGCCCCAGTGCGGCACTTCGACATGCCCTATGCACTCGTGCTCGTTTCCTATGCACGTGGCTGTGGTGGCAGCACGTCTTCATTAATATGTATTTGGTGCTACTGCGCCATCTACACGCTGCACGGTCGGCGCAAGCCTAATGCCGGCCTTGCACCGAGCTTCATGAATCCCAGGAAATATTTGTGTTGTGTAGCTTTCTCTATTATGTATTATCTTTATTACTATGAGATGTAAACTCTGTGACAATCATGTCAAACATTATCAGTTCATAAGATGTCAACTAACTTTCATGCAATCATTTCAAAATCATGGCTTAAGGAAGTCTATAGACCAGTTAACTTATATGTTCAACAAAGAAAAAAAATAAAATGAATAAATAAATTGTATGCAGTCATAATATTGATGGATGTCAGTACTTAAAAATGGAATAACTGTTTGGTATATTGGCAGGCTAGAAGCACATTATTGCCCCTACCTGAAATATTTATATGCAGGTATGTAAAATGTGATTACTTGTGTCTGCTACTAATGGAATCATATGATAAATGCACCAAAATTTGCAGAAATTTTTGTGCACTGACAGATTTTTGAAATCTCCTTATAAACAAGAATAACAGTGGACAGAGCATTATGGGTAAATTCCCAATAAGATATTTTTTGGGCTTAATAATAATAATGTCATTTCTTTTTGGCAATAGATCATATGACAGGTGAAATGTTGTCACATGTAGTAGGCCTTTAAATTTTTATGAGGTAAGAATCTATTTTTTTATTCCCAAACCATTATGGACAGAGCCAGATTAGACAAATATATCTTATGACCTTCAACGCAAGAAAGTTGATAAGTAATGGATGGGTACTGGGGGACATAAGGTAGGGACAGTAGCCATTGATAAGTAAATATAAGCACTGCTCCATGTCAGACACAGAATCAGTGACTATTTAATTTATGATAGATTTTGAGGAACCAGGACTGTTGAAAAGCCTGTTGATGCTCCAACCACAATATCTAAATGCAAGGTTGCTGGGGTGATATACAGGCTCTGAGAAGTAGAAGACATGGATGACTCTATATGAGGAAGGATGAATGTGGTTGTACTACAGCATGCTGATTATGGCATATAGCAAAAAAATAGATTGACAGATCAACACGTCCAATTAGAAAGGGGGCTATTAGACCATTTAGAAATCCTGTTAATAGAGGAAAGAAATGATTGCTGGGCTGGACAATGCAAAGCTAAGACCAAGAAGGACAATGTGAGTCTTCATGATTTGGAGTTAGAGTCTGGAAAAGGAACTGGATTGTATACCTGAAAAGGAAAATCTGGAAAAGGAACTGGATCATATACCTGATCTATTAAGGAAGGCTGATTGGAAACATAGGCAGAAGTAAGTAAGGGCAACTATGAATTAATATTTAAATAAAGAAGTCAGACGTAATGTGTGTCAGTGCAGATACAAATACTAATTAGGAGATAAGATATTAAAATTCCCAAACTGCTCGCTTGCCAGTAAAGGAACTAGCAGATTCAAAATACAATATTAGCAATTTCTGAGCCAAATAGGTTTCTTGAGTTCATGAAAGAATGGGCCTACAAAAAAAAGTACAGGTATTTGTCAGAATCTATATGCTAGTTAATATGTCAGCTGATGGTTTCCTTTCTGTGAAAGAAGGAATGTCTAAAGCTTGGAAAACCTGGGTAGTTAGCAAAAAAAGTTTTTTTTTTTTACTTCGGAAACCATTGTTTCATGGTTGTTATCTGGTCAGTTAAATTTAAGATTCAGATGTAGTAAACTTGAGATATGGTGGCTAACTTCCTTAAAAATTTCATTGCAGCATGAGAGCAATGCATAAACTGTCTTGATCATGAAACAATAGCAAGACTTACGGTCATGTATGAATTACCTCTAAATATCTCAAAATTATTGGCTATTACATAGAAAACATAGTGTAAGTGTGTGTGTTCTCTCTTATCCTCCAGAGTCAGATTAAATTAATGGAGGGTAGAGTTAAACACAATAATGTCATCATGATAATTTCTTGGAAGATGGTGGCATGTGAAGCCAGAGCAGCTACAATTGTCAGGAATGCTGACATCTCTAAAAGCCTCTGATTCATGAGAGTAGTGATATTCATAAGAGACCCTGAAGGTTCATGGCAAGAGGCAAAATATTTTCTGTTTCAACCCACTTTATACTGCTCCACATGCAAAAGTGATGGCAAACAGCTTTATTTCTGTACAGGACAAGCCCAGCAATGTTCTAGCCATTAGTCCTTCATGAAGACATTTGTATTCCTAATTTGTACTGCTAATTAGAGTTAATGAGAATGATTACCTAATGTATTGAGTCTGAACCTGTGATGGGAATGTGAAGACCACAGCTCACAGGAATGATACTCAGATTCCACTTACCAACCCTTCACCTTACCTGGTATCGAAAGATATTCATTATGTAAGTCTTTTATACATTAATAAAGCTTTATATTAATATGAGCGGGCATCTCTGGCTAAAAGAACATTGAAAGTTGCCAGGGTTTGATGACTATAGATTTTAACTGTCTTGGAATGAAAATATCTAAGTATTTGCAATAAATATGGGCAATACATCACACATATCCTTTTAATTCAGTGAATATCAGAATTAAAAACAGACAAAGGCAAGCGTAATCCAAAAGAGGTAACTCAAAAATTACTTTTTAAAATAATTAATAATAATATATAAACAGATTTAAGGACTGATGATGCTTATGCCATTTGGTGCTTCATAATGCTTTCGCAATTAAGGTTTGCATTAATATGTGATGCCAAGGCTTTTAATAATAAATAGTAAAAACATTTTTAACTTTTAATTTTTAATTTTAATTTAATTTTATTTTATTCTTCCTGATTGTGGGTTGTGGATAGCTTGGATTAGTTCAAGCTATTTCAGTATGAATTAATGTCACACTTTAATGTTCTTAATAGAAGTAAAAAAAAATTATAAAGTAATTGGGTTTGATAATTGAATAATTGATGTATGAATTAATATATAAGGAGAGGATGTTAGATTTGTATTTTGTCTGAAGAAGTTGGGTCACTGACCCCTTCGAAAGTGCTCACATTAAATTGGAATTTTAACACTTGCTGCTTGTTGAGTTACCTCTTTTGGATTACGCTTGCCTTTGTCTGTTTTTGCTAAGTTTATAATATCAGAATTAACACAATCATGGGTTAGTTTATATAGGAATACAAGCCAACCCATTAGTATAAGGGTAAAATTCTTGACCCTCTCAAACTGATGTGTTATAGGTTGGACGTATGGCATGCCCACCAGAATTAACAGATAAAAAAGTCAGCAATATTATTGTGACACATGGTTTAAGGCTCAGGAAGGCTGGGTTGGAAGTAGGAATTAAAAAAAAATGATTGGTCTAGGCCATCGCCTTAAGAAAGTGGAAAGTCAGCCATGATGTCACTTGAAGCGATTAGGATGAGATATGCATTGGCAAAGGGAATCCAAGAATTTCCTATAAGTAAGCATTGTGATAAGACCCAACAGGAATACAATGAAAAGCAATTTGGCTAGAGATGTATGTATAGGTTTCTTTTTTCCAAAAGAAAAAGAAGCTACAATGAACTTTCTGCATGTTTCTGAGGGATGCAAAGTAGTATTTAAATGAGAACAATGTGGCAGATTACATATCTAGATCAAAATCTCCCTAAGGAAAAGTAGAATTGTTTACTGGCATTCAAAGCAATCTTTTATCAGCATTCCTGAAAATATTACTGAGATGTTGTTGTAGTCTGAATCATTTGAAAATTGTGGTAGAGGGGGACCTTGTAAATGAACTTAGTTGATATAGATATATAGGAATAAAGGTAAGGTTTTCCCAGATATTATAGGGGTGTCATGAAATTTAGCCATTTTGAAGAAAATATTCAGGCACTCAGATTTTATCCTAGTCGCTATTATACTGATGAAAAGGAATGGTGCTTTATAGCCAAGCATTTATGATTTTTAGATAAGTAGTCAAAAATAAAGTAGAGTAACTAGAAGGGGCTCAAATTTTAACAAGATTCTTCATCAAGAAGCACTGGAAGACCACCTCCTCAATGAACATACCATTACAATAATGTAGAACTGGTTTAGAAACCACACAGCAGCTTGAGCTGGTAGCAACAACAGGCAGGTGAAGGAATATAAAGAAAAACATGAAATTTTGAAAGATGTCACTGAATGGATAAGTTATCCTATTGGTTACAGTGAGTAGCAGAGATAACCCGGACTGTTTTGTTTTGCTGAGCTGTTGCCCTTTGAGTAGGTGTAAACGTTATGTGAGATATGCTCCTTCTGGCTAATGAAACTAAGCTACATCATCTCCAAGATCACAGAATAGTTGCCAGTCATATGCATGCATCTGGGCAGACTGAACAATCTATTGGAATTCAGCAATATATTGGTTTACTTACCATTGTCCTTAAATATCAACAGCAATCAATATGTATGTCTAAAATTGGAAATACTGTAAAACAGCAATTTATTAAAAGTTGACATTTCAACAGAATGGAAAGAAATGGCAAAAAACACTCTTTTTCCTGTTTTTTTTTTTTTTTTTTTGCAGGGTTGGGCTCTGAGCCTTGATGTGGGGGCAAGTCACTAACACCCCCAAAATAAATATACCAATTACACAGTCACAGTTACTTGAAGAAGTCTCCCTAAAAATGGAATCCTTGCCGATGCACAATTAGAAGTTGCCCAGACAATAATTTCCCAATGGAGAAAAGTTTTTGGCATAATGCTGTTTGACTTCTTTTTCTGTAAGCTATTGATGTTTAGGGAATTTCTTCTCAACAGTGTGTAGGAAGATGTCTAAATCCCATTAGTAAATGAAAGGAAGAAGAAGTACATTTTTGGAAGCACATCAGCTTGAATTTGAAACCACATATGTCAAAATAACATTAATTCTCTTTTTAATATGCTATTCTTTCTGCAATTCTGCCATTTTCTAAATACATGTATCGCTAGGAGTCGTGGCAAAGAAAGAAAGAAAGAAATATACACACTTAGACACAGGCTTCACTTTATCAGGAAATGTACCTTCTTCATGTTTAAGAATCATTCTAGTTTTAATTTCTTTCCTTAGATTTAATATATGTCCCATTTATTATCAACCAGTATTGCCTTTATAGTTTCAGTTTTCAATTTTTGATTAATTTTGTTACTTTTCTTTAAAGTATAACAATGGATTCATAATTTTGTCATCTGGTGCCTTATGAACAAAGGATTTTCTCACATTAAGTGCATTAAATCCAGTGTGAAGTCATTTAGACCATTACAGCTGTAAGGCATTAGTCTGAAGCAACACAGCATAATTCACAAGTAGGGAAGAAGGGTCAGGGTGACCTAATAATGTCAGTTTATTTTTTGTTAATGACAGCATTGCTTTTATTAGACTGAGCTCAAGTATCAAATTATACAGCAAAGTTTTCATGTGGTTAAAACAATGGAAGAAAACATGTCTTTTTATTCGTAAAACATTTTTTGGCATTGACTCAGATGTCATTAGATATAGTAAAATTTATATTTCTGATTGTTTTAATGTTATTACTTAATATCTTAATAGAATTATTTTAAACATTTTTAACTGGAAAAACTTGTTTATTACTGAGTGACAAGTAAGTATTGCTTAGTAGCATTGTTTCTTAAACAAAAGTATTATTAAGATAAATATACACAATGCACAAGATGTTTTGAATACAATTAGTGTAGTTGATAGAAAATTATATAATTATTACTTACATGCTAATTGTTGCCAGGGATTATTAGAATATTTTTTAATACATATGACCACATAATTCCACGGGACCACTTTCTTACCATAAGTTAAAGCACAGTAATCCATCAGTGAATACAGCACAACTATGCTTATAGTACAAAATGAAAACTAATAATGTACCTCTCTTTTACATTTCCAGAGCTTTTTCTGACTGCTGTTATGATTATAATCGAAACTTCAGACAATGCTTGTTATCTGAAAAGAACGCTGTGCTTTCATGTCCCTTGAATAAGATAGATACTGGGCCAGATTCCTTAAAGTACGTTGAAGCTATTTACAGACAATGCAGCATGCCTAAGGAAGACTTCAGTACATTTGATGTGGATGAGATTTCAGAAAATACTCTGAAGGCACATGGACTACTTAGCTATTCAGTATAGGATAATTACCGATTCCATGCACCACTGTCTAATTACAAAAACCATTGTGTCCACCCAACACAACTTAAATGCAACAAACTGCCACATCAACTCTGTTTCTGAAAATCTTCAGTGTAATCTTTATAATCTTTATGGACTTTAAGGAACAAAAGCTACTACTATGAATTCTGCCAATTTTTGTAACTATATATAAAAAAAAACATAAAAATGCAACCTGCAGTTAATGAACTGCAAAAGGCTGCAGCGATATAAGCCATAAATGAAGATGTGTTTGTGCACCCTAGAAGGCAGCCAGCTAGAGTCAGAGCAAGGCTGCAACTAAACCAGATATCAGAGCAGCAAATAATTGACAGCTACTGGTTAGACAGACAATTGGTACCGGCTGTCTGTGTGTAGCTTAAGAGGAAACACCACACTCCTTGAAACCAAAGTGCATCTCAGCCTGGGTGTACTTGTATCTGGGACATTCCAGACATACATAGGAAATGCTGTGGGAGTGTCACAGACAGCTGCTGGACATATCCTGGCAAAATTCCTGGAAGCAATGTGCAGCAATGGTGATGAGTGCATACACTTACCATCCACCCCATGTACTTGGTGCAACAGATTGCACACACATACATATCATGACACCACTACATTGTGAAGCAGACTGATACATAAACAGGAAGGGATGGCCATCCATTAACTGCCAGGTTGTGTGTGCAGCAGACGGCAACATAACAAACATCATGGCAACACACCCTGGAAGTGTCCATGATGCTGACATATGGAGATAAAGTGGACTGAGGGCTGCATTCTGGCAAGCTTAAATAGCTGAGGGACTACTACTGGGTAAGTACAATAACACAGCTAGGACATAAGCTAAGCATACCCCTCACAACAATATCCATGCTGACCAAATGTGTCTTTTTTTCCCACAACAGGCGACTGTGGTTATCCTCTTGACCCATGGATAATGATACCATACCATGAATCATCCAACCCTGCAGAAGAGGTCTACAATAGAGAGCACACAACAACCAGAATCACCACAGAGCATGTGTTCGGTATACTGAAATCTAGGTTCAGATATATGCATACAGCCAGGAGTGCACTGCAATACACAACCTGAGAAGGCAACACAGATGATAATGTGGTGCACCATGCTGCACAGCATGCTAACTAGAGCACATGGTGGTCTGCCAGCTGCAGGTGTGGGTGAACTACCCCAAGAGTCCCAAATATCTGAAGAGGAGATCCCACAGGTATCAGAGGAGGAGTAGGAGAACACAGGTAGCAGAAGACACAGGCATAGGCAACATAGGTTGCAGCCATAAGTGCAGGCCTATGCAGCATGGCAGTGTCTGACTCACAACATTGAGACATGACAAGCTATGTGTATGTGTTTTCACAGATTACATATTGATACTCAGGTGTTGTCCCACCATGGTATCACAGATTGCATCTAATGGCAATTGCTCACTGGATGCACACAGTAAGCATCAGACATAACACCATAATCCTAATATATAACATTAAAAACATATGCAAATGTGTCACAACAAGGATTTTCAACTCAGGGCACATCTGACACAGGCATGCATACAGACTCAGATTGCTGTATCAGTGTATGGCAAACAATAAGGGATACTCATCAGTGCAACACATTCTTATCTCAACACTAAAATAAGCTAAAAAAAAGAAACAATGCAGGACATCATACAGAACTTTTGATATCACAAGTCAGATATACCACAGTAAAGTATGCATAAAGTAATGTAATTCATGGAGTCAGATATTTTTATTAAACTGTTCCACTCTTTCTAATACAGTCTAGGGTGATCACACTAATGTCTTTGCCCCTACCATGTACAGAAACACTTGACCCATGTTGCTCCACTGAGGAGACTGATTGGGTGACAACACCATGTTGAGGTGAAGGAGCTTTACTGCAACTTGACTGTCAGGTCATGAATCCAGAACCACAGGTAGTGGAAATATGCATGAGGATGTTGGAGCACAGACACTGATGCTCAATGGGCAAGGTTGGTTCTGCTGAGAGGTGGCATGCCTCTCACATGTGGCAACTGACTAAGCAAAGTCAGGGCACATCGAAGCTTGCTTGGGCTATGTAACTACTGTAGTACTGTAGAAGCCATGGATTCTACTGACCATGCCATGGATAACATATTTTCATTTTCAGCAGTGAATGATACCATTACCTTACTGCGTGTGTTTTCCTGTCCTTCATGCAGCACACATATCTGTTGTGCAACATGATCTCTAGCACAAGCAAGAGCACAGATGTCTGATCCATGACATTGCTGGAAACACTCACTTGCCTGTAGGAATAGGTGGACACCCTCTGATACCTGCTCATGCACACCATCTGCATGCCTACATTTACTGTATCAGCAATTATCGATGTGTTGTGGGGAACTGTCAGCATTAGTAGCAGTCTCAGGTTGGGTCTATTGTTCACTGGCCTCATGCTGTAGACCAATGTCCCCTCATTCTCAAAATGGCCAGACACGTTTGCCTCCACAACTGAGGCTACAGCTGCATCCACATGACTGTCACATCTTGTCCAGACTGTATCACCATGCCACTGTCCTGTGTGCCAGGGACCATGCTACCATACTGAGACTCAACAAATCCTGCATCATGATCACTGGATGGGGTATTGGTTTTACATAGCCATGTTACTTGTTTGTGCTTTTGATGAGGTTGATGCAGTCTGGCCTAAGAATGGGGAAAAGGACAAAGGATTAGAGGAGGTCAACAAGAGGAGTAACAGCAATGATGTGTAGCATACCACTGACAGAGTCCCACTGTTGTGAGTTTATGTGTTGTACTGTGGATCCTGCAGTGAGAAAGTAAAGAGAAAGACAACACAGTCATGTATTTAGCCAAACAAATACTGACAGCATGTTATATACAACACAGAGACAGGGGCTATCGATATTAATTTGACGCATGTTGCACTTGTTGGCCAGATGGCCCTGTGTTAAAAAACAGTGAAATTCATGTATCACATGTGTGCTACACATTGATGCAAACTATAAACCTGTTGCAGTAACCAACCTGATCTGTCTGTGCTTGCACTTGCATGGCTTGGGCCCCCACTGGATGCACGCATAGTGTACAATGTTAGTAAAAGAAGCACTATGACAATAAGCAGCAGTGCCATGGCATGTGGCTGAGGTAATAACAGGTAGTGATCACAGTAACACAGTATGGAGGTACTCACTCGCCTTTTCCTGGTGTTGACCAGAAGTCGGCTAACCTATGACAATTAATGCAGACAGCTTTACACATGTTGGGTGCACTGTTATGTGTGTACTGCATTGTATGAGTAAATGTCATTAAACTCATGTTCATCATCATCCCCCTGTGTGGATCTGTGTGCACAGCTCAATTCTGTGGGTGTATATCAAAAACAATAATACATTAATATGCATGCAACAGTAATATGCAGTGATTTACTCTATATTCAGCCATCTCATAGAAAGTAAGACATATTTTCAGAATTCTAGCTTTTATCCTACACCATGGTATGCATTGCTCCCCTCTTACTGTATACAGGAAGGCTAGAAATAGTGTGATGTCAATGGGGAGGTCAGTGGTAGTCCAACACCAGTGCATCTCTCACTCTCTCATATCAATGTAAACTGTTGGCTGCATGGAGGACCATGTCTAAGCAGCATCACTGATAGGCCTCACAGGATCTGTTATAACCTCCAACCTCATTAATCATGTTGGTGAGGTTGGGCCACACATCCTTTCTCCAAGCCATATTCCCTGCATGATTAATGGGTCTCTGTCAACATAGCTCTTAACTGTACAGATTTTTGCAGAATGTCTAGATTTTTTAACATATTTTTGGCCTGTTCCTCAAAAAAATTGTGGCTTGCTGGCAAATCAGTATGGATTGAAGTCACTAAATAATGACATACATCTGAGGTTTCAGACCTAATATGTTTCAGGAAGTGCATGTTTACATAAATTCTGTTATTCTAGCAACTTTCTAAGTTTATAACAGGAGTATTTAAAATCAGTCCCTGTTTTTAGGTCTTTGTCTCGCCATTATTTTAGGCTTTGTCCAGATTTCTTGCACTAAGAGGTTATGAGGTATGTCTGTCAATGTTGTTGGAGTGCATCTAGTATGATATAATTTTCCTGTGGGGAGAAACTGCCAACCCTAGGATGACTAGCCATCTGAAAGACAATGATATGCACATGATCATGTTCTTGTGGGAGCCTAGTTATGCACATGATTGTGTGCATCATGTATGTCACTGTAAACAGTATGTATTCCTGTGCAATACAGACGTCTATAAAACACTGTAGGTGACAAACACTAATGTGACATATAAAAAGTAACAACAATGCCTGCAAACATAACAGCTGTAAAATCAGCATAACTTGTGATATCTTTAGAGGTTCTTGGTGGGATTAGAGCACCTTCCACTACATATCTGATGAATGGAGGTCTAAAGACAGCAGCATCATACCACGTGAGTCTGCATGCATGTCACAAACTTATGGAACGTAACAGAAAATCTCAGGATTTCTAGGCAGGCCACAGATAGTACTGATCCATTATATATTTAGGCAATATTTCTAAGACTTTTGTTAAGAGCCATCAATGAAGAAATACCTGTAATAGCAAAAGAGCATAGTATCTATGAATAATGTCAGAATCCATGGATTTTCATAAATATACCACAGAGTCTACAGAATTAACAATAAGATGTACAGACGATCTGTAAATTTGTTTTTATGTATTGTTGACATTTGTAATGTAAATCTGTCTATACATCTACATATGGGAAATTACTGCACATCCTTACAGAAAATGTTAATACCTGTATGCATAAAGTTTAATCAAACATCACTCCAGTACCTTACAACAACTTCTGTTAAATCACACATTTTCAGTAAAAATAAATCTAAGCAAGTTACCTCTGAGAATGAGTAACTTTAACAGTTGTAATATTCCCAAAAAAAGAAATGCTAGCTGGTGCCAATTTACCTCTAACTCAGGAATCACTGAAAGTATAAGCCCTTAATGTGCACCCATCTTTAAATACTATTTGTAGCATACATAATTAATGAAGTTCATTAAAATTCGATGTCTTGGAATCCCATTTGTGTACATCTGCTACATTCAACTTAACACTCAGGTGCACTGTCCAAGTACCCGATAGATATCGATAAATGATACTGTAGATCAGAGTGTATGTGATGTGTGCTGTATCTTTAAGAAGCATGTTAAAGACTATATGTGCACGTATAAATTCCAGACATGTGCAATCCATAGTGCCATTATGAAAGAGCAGCCAGAGAGTGAGCATGCATGATCGCAGTTATTAGTTTGTATATGTCAGTAAACCTCCATAGTGATGTGTTTATATAAAATAAACCTGCTTGAAAAGAGCCCACAAAGAGATTTCTATTGTGTCCAAAGTAGGAGAACGAAGTGGTATCAGAACCAGGATGTCAGCGAATAATATTCAGAGCTATGAGGTGCAGAGATGACAGTGAACGTAAACCTAAGAGAAACGAGCATGAAAAGAGCCAGAAAAGAATCAAATGTAACAAGAAGTAGCACAAACTGTTTATCTGGTTAAAAAGACAAAACAAGGCATTACAGGGGTGCAAACTGCATTATTAAGGAAGTGGAAGGCACAAAAGGTTTATTAATGAAGGGAAATGTTTAAAACAAAGGTATTTGATGAAATGATTGAGTAAAGCAAAACAAGCATGTTTAAACCAAAAAGAGTGTGTTTGAGGCAAAATGGGCATGTTTAGAGTAAAATGAGCACAAGGAAAGTACAATGGGCATTAAAAGGGCTTAAACAAGCAAAACAGATATAATAAGGGCAAAAAAGACACATTAAGCAAAAATAAAGCAAGGCAACTACATGTGTTTTGGCATAACTACAATTTCATATTGTATCAAGGGCATAGCTAAAGTTATTCGAATTAACTCAAAGTGTGTAAAAGTGCTTACAGTGCATGCTTATTACTGTGCATGTATTTTGAAGTGTTTACTGTGTGCAAGGTGCAACTATTTCATGAAATACAGTCAAAGTATAGCCATTTCAAAAATTTCTTGTACTGGGTGCGTCTATTCACAAAGTGCCACCATTACAGACTGTTTCTTATACTGTAAAGAGTTGCCTAGCTAGGTACCACCATTTTGGGGAAATTTCAGTATGCTGTGTACAGTTTATCCAAAAAGTGCAATTACTTCGAAATGATATTGACTTTGGGGCAAAAGAAGCTCAGTTCATTCGCATCGTGAAGTTGTTTGAGATATTTCTTAAAATGATGATAAATGACTATAGCAATGAAATAATTACAAAGAAGCCCAGTTAATTCACATCGTGCAGTTATTTGATATGTTTCTTACACTGATAAGAGGTGATTTCTTGCAAAACGATATTACAAAGGTATTACAGTGCCAGAGAGTTTTATTTCATGAATTCCAATTATTCAAAGGTACTACGAGTTTGTCTGATAACATAATTTCAAGAAACCCAAAAAAGCATAAAATTTAGAGGCATAAAGGCATTGAACAAAGTTACAAATACTGGCATAGGTTTCTGACACATGTGCATATGTGTATGTTTGTGCTCATTTGCAAAACCCTTCACTGGTATGTGTTATGGCAGATAGATTTTGAAAGCCCCTACCACTTGTATTTGATCAGAATATTGCAAAAAACTGGAGAATATGTCAGCAAGAATACGATACTTTTATACAAGCAGCTTATGCAGATAGAGATGTATGCACTAGGGTATTCATTTTACTAAATTTAGCTGGGTCAGAGGCCATAGAAAGAGAGCATTAATTTGTATCTGCACCAGCAGTATATGAAGGAGAAAGTGAAAACACTCATATTGTTGTACAGGCTGAATCAAGGGAAGACCAAAGTGTTTGAAGTGCAAGTTCAGAGAAATGTGTAACCCCCAGACAAATATTACATTAGAGAGGCATTTGTTTTACGCAAGAGATCAGAAACCAGGGGAAACTTTTTCAGCTTATATAACTGACCTGAGAAACAAAGCTAAAACGTGTCAGTTTGGTGACTTAAAAGATGAGTTGATAAAGGACAGGTTTGTGTGAGGTATTAATAATGCTGCTGTGAGAAAGATTTTGCTTCGTGACAGTGATTTAATGTTGAGCAAAGTCATAGGCATTTGTGAAATCCATGCGGTGACAGAGAAACACACAAGTATCCTTGCAAGTGACAAGAGCATGGTTTCAGTAAGTTCCAGAGCAAATGTAGATAGCATGCAACACATGGCAAACAGAAGCAGGCCCAAGCACATGGAAGCCACAACTTCTACTGGTTCACCAGGGAAACCACATAGCTTTCCAGCAAGTTCTAAGAAAGGAGAAAGCTCAGTGCAGTACAAGCATTAATCAGCAAAACCCAAATCTAGCTTTATTGTTATCTGTCATAATTGTGGTGCAAGTCATGAGTATAAAAGAAAGAAGTGCTTAGCATTTGGTCAGCAATGTCAGAAGTGTAGAAAATAGAACCATTTCCAAAAGTTTTGCAAATCAAGTAAGCCTCACACAGTTGTAAAGAAAGGTCACACAAAAAAGCAAGTTGATCAAGTAGAGTTGAATCAGCTTTCTATGTAGATGGTGTATCAGTGCTTGGTGAAAGAGTCTATGTAGTGAATTTATTAGCAAGAAGCAAAGTGTTTTATATTGTCCGGATTAATGGAAATTCCACAGAGCTTAAAGTAGACATTGGTTCAAAGTGTAATGTTATATCAGCAGACACATTTGCTAAAGTGAAACCTAATGAACAACTCAATGTGGCCAGTAGTGTGAAACATTTTGCTTATGAAGGTGAAGAAATTCAAACTGAAGGCTCAGTGATGCTTTCATGTTATTTGGCCAAGAATTGTTACGACATGTTATTCTATGTAGTCTGAAGAGCAGTACTGTCTTTATTGGGTCTCAAAGATAGTTTGAGAATGAATCTTATTTCTTTTGCTAAAGAGGTTCATCACAAAAGTGCTTTTCCAAGTTCTAATTTTTCTGAAGCCATTTTCTCAGAGTATGCTGATGTTTTCAATGACAAGTTGGGCAAACTTCCAATTGTGTATTCCATGAAGTTAGACCCAGAGATCACTCCAGTAGTCATACCATCGAGAAGAGTTCCGATATCTATGCAGGATAAAATTAAGGCTCAGGTGGATAAAATGGTGCAGTATGGTGTAATTTGTCCAGTCACAAAACCGAATGAATGGGTATCGTCCATGGTGGCAGCTCACGAAAAAGGCTCAGACTAAATCAGAATATGTATTGACGCAAGAGATTTGAACAAAGCATTGACGAGACCATATCATCCAATGCGCACAATTGAAGAGGTTGCAGCTCTAATACCGAATTCCACTGTTTTTTCTGTCTTGGATGCAAATAGTTCATTATGGCAAGTGATGCTTGATTGCAAATCCTCATTTTAACCACTTTTGGTACTCTGGCAGATACAGATTCCTAAGGATACCATTTGGAATAAATTCTGCAAGCGAAGTCTTTCAACATGCAATGGAGCACTTTTTTTGGGTTATCTTTGTGCCATAATAGCAGATGGTTTGTTGGTTGGAGGCAGCGGTGAAGCACAGCATGACAGAAACCTAAAGGAAGTTCTAGACAGAGCACATGAAGTAAACTTGAAGCTCTATCCTCTGAAGTGCAAATTCAGACTTCCAGCAGTTACATACGTAGGTCATTTGTTTACCAGTGCTGGCTTGAGACCAGACCTGACCAAGCAAGCAGCTATTCTTGAGATGTCAGCACCAGACAATGTACAAGGTCTGCAGAATTTCCTAGGCATGGTCAACTATTTAGGCAAGTTTGTACCAGACTTCATTGAGTTGACAGCACCTTTAAAAAAGCTAATGCACACAAATGTTGCATGGTCATAGTTGGAATAGCACCAAAAGGCATTTGAAGACCTTAAGCAGAAAATTGCCACCCTACCTACATTAAGATACTATGATGTGAACAAACTAGTCATTCTTTCCTGTGAGGTTACAAATTTGTTCTTGCTGCAGTTATACTTTAAGAGGGCAGCCCATGCATCCAGAACACTTACCCAAGCTGAGATTAGTATGCTCAAATTGAGAAGTAACTTTTGGCAATAGTAGTTGCATGTTCCAAGTTTCATGATTATATTTATGGTCAAGCTATTCAGATTGAAACTGACCACCAACCTCTAGTTACTATTTTGAAGAAGCCTATGCAGTCTGCTCCAGTGAGATTACAATGAATGATTCTCACATTGCAAAAGTACAATTTCAAAATGGTCTATATAAAAGACAAATTGGTCTATCTGGCTAATACCATATTCAGATTACATAGAAATATGATAAAACAGCTTGATGCAGAGAATTTTGACTTTGATGTGATGGCAGTGAGTAATTGTTCTACCACTAGACTTGATGAGTTAAGAGATCACACAATAACTGATCCAATTTTGCAAAAGCCCACTCACTACATTACAGTTGGATGGCCATCAAAGTAATCTAGTGTACCACCTGAAGTGCAAACCGGTTTTCCTTACAGAGATGAATTGTTAATGGAAGATGGCATTATTTTCAAAGGTCCTAAAATTATTGTTCCTGCTTCCTTACAGCAAGATAATATCCAGATTTTGCATGGTGGTCACCCAGGTTATGCGTCCACTAAGAGAAGATTGAGAGAATTGGTATTTTGGGCTTCATTACCAAAAGACGTTAATAAAGTACTTTCATCTTGTTCAGTATGCAGTAGTACTAGACTGCATTTGCAAAGAGAACCACTTCAGCTAAGTCCAGTTCCTGAACTACCTTGGTCAACAGTAGCCACTGATATCTTTAAGTGGAACAATCAACGCTACTTGGTTTTGTTAGACTCTTATTTGAATTCATTTGAGATTGATCTACTACCTAACCTGACATCCAATGCTGTTATTATTAAGCTGGAACACCATTTCTCAGTCCATGGTAGTCCACACAAAGTTCTTTCTGGCAACTCAATTTAATAGTCAGTTGTTTCAGAAATTTGCAAGAGAATGGGACTTTGTACATGTTACTAGTAGTCCTGAATATCCTCAGTCAATGGTCTAGCTGAACGTGCAGTACAGAGTGCAAAGCAATTATTTGAGAGATCAAAGCGTGACAATACCAATGTGTTCTTGAATTTGCTTAATCTCAGAAATGTACCCTGTGATGATATTCTTGGCTCACCTACTCAAAGACTACTTTCCAGGCAAACCAGCACTATGCTACCCATTAATTCCAGTTTATTGAGGCCCAAAGTTAAGAAAAATAAAATCATCAAGGCTCAACTGTTCAAGAAGTGGAATATCCAGAAGTCCAGTTACAAAAGACTGAGCAGGGTACTTCATCCATTGAGGGAAGGAAAGATGGTATGAATCCAGATGACGAAAGGGTTCGACCAAATTGGTTAGATTACAAGCATCTGTGCCAAACCAAGATCTTAACTGATAGACTCCGAAGGTATAGAGTGTAGGAGGAATTGTAGACATCTTCTTCCTGTACCAGAATCATCATTATCACAACATTGTCTGAGATGTAGACTCTAAATATAAAAGTGAGACAGGTGTTGTTTCCATGCCAGTGTATATACCAGAGTGTGTTCAAACCTCTGATTCCATTCCTGAAAATGTTGTGAGCATTCCAAAGTTTGAACATTTTATAGAGACAGTTCCAGTTGCTAAAGCCAATTCCCAGTTTTATATCACATGATAGGGACAAATATCTAAGCCCAGTGTGAAATATGCAGCAATGTGAACTTAACTGTATATATATATATATATATATATATATATATATATATATATATATATATATATATATATATATATGTGTGTGTGTGTGTACCTAGTCTTGTATAATGCATAACAAAGAATCACCTATAATATATGCATGCCAAATAGACTCATACCATTGCATGATATATTTCTCAAAGAGGGAGGATGTAGATCAGAATGTATGTGATGTGTGCTGTGTCTTTAAGAAGCATGTTAAAGACTGTTTGTGCATGTATCAATTCCAGACATGTACAATCCCTAGTGCCATTTTGAAAGAGCAGCCAGAGAGTGAGCATGCATGATCACAGTTGTTAGTTTATATACAAGTTACTTAAGTTAAAGTCAGTAAACTTCTATAGTGATGTGTTTGTATAGAATAAAGCTGCTTGAACAGAACACATGAAGACTCTTCTACTGTGTCCAAAGTAGGAGAGCAACAGATACCATGTGTGGTACATGTCAGTTATCTTCCAATGATCTGATAATGTGATATAAGCACCACTTGAAATATTAATTTTGCTACATTTAGAGATCAAACCATTGCTAACTGTGAACTGAGTAGGACCTCAGTGAGCATTTTTCAGTTTTTGCCTTTATCTTAAATTTTCCATTTCAGTGTCAAGCTGGCTACCCCCAGGTGGCTGAGACATGTCTGTGCATCCAGCTGGACCAAGGAGATGTAGAGAGAGCTGGTGGATGCGTAAGTGTCATAATACTACATATAAGCATTCCTATGGAATTTTGAGATATCGTTATGCCAAGATACATCACATACGTGGCTTTTACAACCATTAAGTTGCTGTTCTGATAATTAGCTCATCAGGACAATTAATTAGATCTGGTTACTGTTCTCTATATATGTAGGGGTTTGATTCCTGTGCTGTTAATTTATTTAATAATGTTTCTAATAAAGATAATTATGAATTTTGTAGCTGTACATATGTTTTCCAAAATATAATGACATCATTTCACACATCCATTGTCCTTGTGCATCACAGATGCCTAGGTCACCTAGGCCGCTGATGACTATACATTTCATAGTTATCCATTATACTACAACAATATCGCCTACTGTAGCAGTATATGCCTGAATAATAACTCATAGGTAGCATAATAAATAAATAAATAAATTCTTTAATTCATCCCTTCTAATAAAATGAACATTCTTATTATAGTTCTGTTTTTTAAGCCTAAAGAATGCCTGTTTGACTGCTTACACATATGTTTTCAGTTATGTATTGATAGCTTTTATTTCTTTAGAGTATATTGGCCAATAATTGCTGGAAGTTTTTGTATTCATTCAATATCCACAGGAATTCAAATAAACACTAATAGTATATGTTCGATAAAGAAAATAATGCCCTGTCTGTTAGTTTGGCCTGCAAGGGAAATTAGCAGTATGCCTACATTTTGGCATGAGGTGGGTTCCAATTTGCATAGGGGAAACATATCAATAAATTGTTATCTTGGCTTACTTCACATATAGCAGTTAGGTAGAGAATAATATTAGACTTATTGATTTTAATGTTTATTTTGTCCATGGTTATGAGTAACTCAGTTATTCATCAAATTACTATGTATATGCCCATAATGTATACCACTCTGTTCATGGAAGCTCTTTAACTGCAAGGTTAGTAAAGCTTGCTATAGGCTGTTATATGTCTGACAAAGTTTTTCACAATATGGTATTATTTTCAAAAGTGCTATCAAGTTCTGTTCTATCATTAATTACTATACTGAGTTCAAAATCCACATCATCTTTTAAGGGAGTAAGATGGGCAGACTTACAAATGAAATACAGAACAGGGAAGATGTATGTATTTGCTTTGTTATGTGCACTTTGCCAAGGAATATGTTAGTCCTGCCATACAGCTTACCGTGTCCCTCATGTACAGTAACTTTAATGTTTATGTTAACAGAAGCTGTATGATACATGACACTGACCCACTATTATGGGAATATATGTTTTATATTAAAATTAATGTTTCTGACCACAGTGTGCTAACATAAATTCATTTTTGCTAGTTATTTACCTACATGATCAGCACATGTTAATTTTTTGAAATCCTAAGCCAGGATCTATATTACTAGACCATCCCCCATCCAGGTGATGCTATAAAGCCAAGTGTTTTCACTGCCTTCACAACACACATTTTTAGTCAAGATGTATTAGCTAGGCAGGTAGGTGGCAAAGTGAAAGTATGGCTATACATTGCAGTTGCAGGTCTGAATTTCATGTCTTTTGATGTGTGTTCAATCAGTGTTCAATGATGTAAAAAACCTGTATGTAACCTTGAAAATGTATGTGGCGATTATCTAGAAACCGATCTGAGAAATGTACAGTATATCACTGTCATTTGAAGAATACATCATACATAGTTCCTCCAAGATAGGACCAGAAATCATGCCCTGTGCATCAAGTGGATGCATAGGCTTGATGAGCAGTGGAGAGAGAAAAGTATGTTGCTTACTTTTTTTTTTTTTTTGTTAAAAAAATGCATCTCATCCTTGTTACAGACCTGTATTTTTCACATTACTGTGTGTATTGCGCAGAATACATGAATAACCATCATGCATTAATAAGGTAAGAAAAATTATCACACTATAGCTGTGCTTAAAACTGTGATTTAAATAAAAAAATTATTAAGACAAAATAATATATCTGCTCCCAACGAGGTGAGTGCCTCTTGATTTTCACAGAATAAAGATAGATCAATCCAATAAATAAAACCAAAAGGCATACACAGCAAACCTGTAAATCCAGTATAAAAAAGGATAATCCAAATGTACTATGTTTCCGTTATTAAATACTAAGCGTTTCGTTCACAAATGATATTCCGTTTGTAAAAACTGGTTTATTAGCATGCAACAGTAAGCGCTTTCACATTAGCTTCATCAGACCGTTAAAATTCAAACACTTATCAATTACAAACCTTTTATATAAAACAATGACGTATTGATGAATGAAGCAGCCTTCAATTACTCATTTAAAGGTATATTTACAACCACCACAGTAAACCATCTTTTGTAGTTTAAAATGAAAAAAGTTTTTTCATCCTTTCACATGGATAAATGTGCTACTCATACAATACATTTAAAATGCCATTATTATTACTATCAATTTTACAATATAAATTAAAAGCTACAAAAGGTTGTGTATACTTAATAGCACGTTGATGGCTCACTTATTTAATCCTATAATTATACATTTCCTTCTAGCTAAATAAAATAACATCATAATACAGTGAAAGCCTTTTGCAAACTACTGTATACATTTGTTAGCTAACCATTGTTATATGCAATATATAACTGATGCACTCTCCACAACTTAACTTATACTCCCATAGTAATGATCTTGCTAATATAGATGAACAGTGTCTCTTTTTAGAAAATGCTTATAATAAAGCCAACTTAGGCATCAGCCAACATGAACCTGCTGCGATCCCTGGACGGCGTACATGAGAACCACCATACATTTTCACCCAGTGCAACGCTGCCCAAACATAAACTTCTCAAGCTAGAAAAGCTCCAGATATAAAAATACAAAAATAACGCACCGACACAAGCCGGTTATTGTAGCATCTTTGCTGGCAATAGTGTATTATAAAATAAAATCCTATATTCGTAACGATCCTTCAACATTCATTAACCTTCTTAGTAAATTCTTTGTAATACCATAAGACTCAGTCAGAGGTAAGAATTCAAATCCTAATTATATCCATTGATGTAAAAATACTTATTAAGGTGTTCCATAGAGTGTGGGAAGCAATCTAAAGAACATCTTCTCAAATTCATGTAATGCGATGCATGGATATATTTAATAAATGAGATATATACAATGCCGACTCTATTCTGCAGCTACTCAGCGTCAAGTTAATGTACCTACATTAGCCAGTTCTCAGTACATTGCTACTAGTTAAATAAATTATATACTGCTGCTGTTGCTCCTATACTTGATGAAAAATACAATGACACTGTAAACGCCTTCAAAATGGACTCTCTATGATACGATGAATACTTAACAGATAACGAATTGCATTAAAAATCCAACTCTGGAACAAACTAGAAAATGGTATTATGAAGATCGTGTTGACAATAAAACATATCTCACTTGTGTTGGATACTTTATAAACAGCATTAACTTAAAAGATGTCAAAAAATATAAGCTATGCCTTAAATAAATGTGAGAATGAATAATAAGTTCAGTGCAGCAACTTATCACTTCCTCAATGACCAATGGGATAGAAATGGTAATGAATTATACAAAAATATATTTTTATGTAATTCATATGTAAAATTCATAGATAAGAGGGACCTAACAAGGGCATAAAACAGAAAAACATAATGGCTTATATATCATCACTGCTGTGAACTCTTCCATAAGGAATCCAAGATTAGACGATACATTATAATATTGCATGAGTGGATAATGGGCCGGATTCATGAAGGCTTGCACGGAGTCTTAGAGTAGAGTAAGATTCCATACAGCCATCATGTCCGACGAGCGATCCAGGAACAGCCTGCAGGGGCATGCAAGAGAGCTCCTAAAACGGCTCTTACATGGACAGGGCTGGGATATGCAAATTACCTCAATTGCAGGCGAAAGGCATGCAAATAAGGTAGATTTGCGATTCAGGTAACCCAAACCTGTCCGAGTAAGAGCAGTGTTATTTGTAGAAATGTACTCATTTGACAACTGAGTACCATTCTGCAAATAGCAAAACGGAGCCATGACAGCTCCAAATAAAGGTTGCATCCAGTGCAGGAAGCATGCCTATGGCCAAATATACAGCCATTGGAAATGTTTCCTGATGCAATATGAAAATAAATTGTTTTTTTCGCCGATTTCCAATGTTTAAGCATAGCGCAGCGCCACACAAATGGGCTGCGCTCTAAAACCCAGAAAACTAAAAATTAAAGCCCACAAATGTGGATCTTATTTAAATTGTTAATGTACAATGCAAGGGAATGGCAGGATGAAGACAAAATGGCCACCGAGTAGAGGTTGCTAAAGGGGGAAGCTCAGTCTAAGAGATGTAACCAAGCATTAGTAGGCAATCCTATGTAAATGAGGTTAGGATAGTGAATCGCAAGTTTACATAGTAAATGAGCACAGTCAGTGGAGTGTAGGAGTAGGATAAGAGGAGTAACAGAGTAGAAGACAGGTGACATCACTAGGGGGGTATGTATGAAAGAAGTGAAGCTCATTGGAGCAGAGTGGCATGTGTCTGCTGTCATTTACACATCATGGAAAGAGGTGTGTCAACAGATAGGCTAGGGAAAGGCAAGAAATGGAAGGTGTATGCCGTGGATAACACCAAAGCTTCTTGCTGAGCATGCATGCACACGTGTACTCGCCTGTAAACCTGAGTAGGACAGAGTGCACGCGTGTAAGCGTGAGTGTGCACGTTTAAGCCAGAGTAAGCATGTATAAGGCTGTTTAAAGAGTTGTAAGCATGTTTGCACTGGTGTGCACGCATTTTAACCTGAATAAGCAAGTTTTAGTCCATGTAAGCATGTGTGCACGCATGTTAGCTGCTGTGCGTGTGTTTGCACTTATGTGCGCAGCACTCACACCTGAATAAACAGAAAGGAAAAGGAAGCACAACAAATAGTAGGAAGCCACCAGGGAGTACTAGCAGAGCTAGCAGGTGTAAACAATCAGAATCTGGCAATTACACAGGCAGTACACTAGCCCAGCCCAGCCTAGCACTTAAAACTCTGCAAACAACAGTCCATTATGTTTCTCACAACAGACACTGCAGTAAGTTAATAGAAGTGAAAACAGAAAAAGCTTTACTGAGACAAAGAAATGTTAGGGGCTGCCGTTTCAGTTATAAGGCAACATATGCAACATGCTGAGGGTGGTGACAATGGAAATGCTGTTGGACAACCCACAGTGAGGAGACGGAGAAGAGTGTACAGGCCCAGGGTAACCTACCAGGGGCTGCATGAGCTGGAGATAGTGGAGCGCTACAAAGTGGACAGAGACCTCCTGCAGAAAATTGTTGAGCTGATCAGACCACACCTCACACACAGAACGAACAAAGGGGAACCCATCCCAGTGGAAACCGAGGTATGTGTTGGCCTAAGAATATTAGCAACAGGTACCTTCCAGAGACCAACTGGTGATATGATGGGGATACCACAGGCATCAGCATCCAGGGTACTGCACCAGTTCCTGGATGCCATGTCAGCACATGTTGGTGATCATGTATATTTCCCCAATTCCCGTGAGGTATTGGCCAGCAATATGCGTCTCTTCCAGCAAATAGCGGAATACCCTGAGGTAGTGGGTGCAATAGACTGCACGCACATACGCATCAAAGCACTAGCCGGCGAGTTGGGTAAGGTCTACTTCAACGCAAGGGCTTCCCCTCCATCAACTGCCAGGTCGTGTGTGATGCCCAGGGCATAATACTGAATGTGTGTGCAGGCTGCCCTGGAAGCTACCATGATTCCCATATCTGGCATCTGACGCAGCTGTACCAGACATTTGCCAATGGGGACATCCCACATGGTCACCTAGTGGGGGATGCTGGCTATGCACTGGAGCCGTGGCTGATGACACCCATCAGAAACGCACAAACACCTGAACAGGAATGCCATAATGAGGCACACGCACAAACACGTAATGTAATAGAGCATGTGTTTGGGCTGCTCAAGTCACGGTTCCGGTGCCTGGACACATCTGGTGTAGCCTTGCAGTACTCACCAACTACATGTACCCAAATTGTCATGGTATGTGCTATGCTACATAATATGATCCTGTATGCTACATAATATGATCCTGAAAAACAGCTGCAGCAGGACCAGCATAGGCCTGGGCCAAACAACCCCACACCATTGCCAAGGCCATCACAGGCAGAGCGTGACTCAGAGGAGAAACAACCTGAGCCTGCCCCAGTAGGCAGAAGGAGGCATGCCCAGTATGCTTTGGCCTTGGCAAAGAGGCAACGCATAGCACATACACTGGCTCAGTAGGAACTCTGGAAAGGATACATCTCTCTGACTTGCACATATAGTAAAAGGGATGCCTAAGTTGACACTACCTGCTTTCAAACATGTACAGAGAGTGTAGTATGTGCATCCGACATAGGCAGCCCTGCAGCACCACCTAAGGCATGATTGCCATGTGTTAAGCAATATAAAACAGTGCTAAACAGCATTTACCACCATGTCGTATATGCAAATAAAATCGCACACACCAACTAGCACAACTGTGGTCAATGTTGAGTAATATTGGGCAACGTCCAGCAATGTTGGTGAATATTGAGCAATTTTGGACAAGCCTGATCTAAGTAGGGCATAGCTGAACAAAAGCCAACATGCTCATATTTGTTTAACTGGCCCTTAAGCAGTCTGGTCTGCTCATTATGAAAATATAAAGCAGTGATGGGCCTCCAACCCAGGATACTGTGCACTATAGTCAAAGTACTGAACCACTAAACCATGACAGTATTGCAGTGGTCAGCCTGTATGAAGGAATGTTGATAAGTCTATGCAAAGTATCTCATGCAAACCCTGCAGGCACAACATAATCCCTGTCGAGTTATGTCACAAAGGTGAGTCCTGCAGTAAGAACAGAACTTGACTTCCAACACACACAGTATAAATGTTAATATTGGTCATGTTCACAGACATCAACAAATGTAGTGAACCTCAGATAGCAACATACTGAAAGGTCACACTGGGCATGCTCACACACTTGAATAAATGAGACAAATGTCAGGCAACAAAACACGGAAAGCCTGAAATGGGCATGCTCACACACTTAGGCCATGTCTGAGTACAGCAGTGGGCCATGCATATCTGGAAGTTGCATGTGTTAACCCAGGAACCTGTCACTATCCATCAATCCACCCTGTGCACACAGTTATATGAAAACAGACACATCTATAATATAGTGAAACCCTGTCATAATCAAATATGTTCTGCAGATACCAAAGTTGTTCATAGAAACTGGTAAAGCAAAGACGATAAAGACCTGCAAACAGTATCAGCAATAAACATTGTGCATCCTGAACATTAGCATAGGTTCAGAGGTCGATACTAGGCTATCTGCCCTAGGGCATGTACAAGCCTAGCCAGAGTGTGTTTGGCATTCGCAACCCTGTCAGATTACAACACTGTGTGTGTGTGAATAGTAGGTCACACAAGATAGCCCATGTACATTTAGGCTAGTGTGCCTCTGTCTAGTAGGGACACAGAAGATATCCCAGGGATAAACATACGATCACCCATACAGTCGTCAAGATGTCTCCTGTAGGTGGTCAGTGGGTGGATCTGTCTATGTGAAACTGGGATTACAATCTGGAGTGAGTGGAGGCTCTGGGATAAGAATCTGTCCCTCCAGCATGTCCTATTAACATCTGTGCTGAGGTATACGTCCCTGGAGTGTGTAGCTCCAAGGGAGTCGGATATCCTGAGGTGGAGCATGTCCAGTAAATCTGGGTTGGGTATATCTGTAAACAACAGGCACACATCATATCCGAGTAGGTGGTAAGCGACTGAGTAGAGCTGGCGTTACTGCATCCGAACTGTGCAGGGCATCTGTGTGAGTCCCTAGATCTGCTTGGTGAGGAACTTCTGTGGCCCCAAATGTGGCACTGTAACCAAGCATGGTTGTGATGAGTATAGGGGCACAATGACCTCACTCAATCTAGATGTGAAACCATATGGGATAAGGTGGCCCACATAGAAGGTGTGTCCAACCACTTTGACAATGTGAATGTCAAAGGCGACAGTACGAACAAATCATGTCCCCAAACCCCTAACAACTCCTACCGTATGTAATGGAGTACTACCTATGTGGTAATGTGTGGGCATGTTGTTATTCCCAAAGGGGATGACTATGCAACGAATGGCATTTAGCTGTAGGGCATGGCTCAGGCACCAGTCATCCATCTCTGTGAGACCCTGTTTGAGTATGCATGTGGCAGCTGGAGAGTTGATCATGGCACCCAGTTTGCAGTCAAGTGCAAACACGTTCAGCCATATTCCCCCTGTGGTAGCCTGTACATCAGACAAATATATTTACTGAACAAGAGAGGTCCCAGGACTGAGCCATGTGGGATGCCATGTGTAACTGGTGTATAGTCAGACATGGCACCTGCAATTCTGACCATGTGGGTGCTATCCCTGATCCAGGTAGCAATCCATCATGTGAGATATGTGTCCATATCGACGCTGGTGAGCCTATGCATAATGGCCCAGTGGGTTATTGTGTTGAAGGGTTTTGCAAGGTTCAGGTAGGCTGTGTGGACAACCATCCCTATGTCGATGGACCTGTTAACCTTTTAAAGAATACAAACAGGTTCAAGAGCCAAGATCTGCCAACAACAATGCTGAAATGTGTATGACACAGTGTCTGTAGGTTCCCGATGTCTATGTGTATGAGTCCCATGACAATATGCTCCATAGCTTTGCAGAACAGGCTAGTTAGGCTTATAGGGCAATATTGTCTGTGGTCCGTTTTGGCACCAACTCTGTGGAGTGGGACCACTGTCGCTGTATGCCATTCCTTGGGTACATATCCTGTAGTAACTCCAATATTGAACAGTGATATAATGTGAGGGTTACGTCTGTCATGAAGCTCGTGTAAGATGCAGGCCGGGACACCATTTGGTCCCATTGATACTGTGATGTACGCTTTGGGGAGGGCAGCACTCACCTGTTACTGTGTGATTTCAGGGAGGCTATACTCTGTTGGGATGGATAGTTGCTCCTTAGGGGGGATGGGGGGAGACATCTGCACTGAACCTGTTTGCCAGGATGTTGGCAATGCCAGTGGGTTCAGGGTACGTTTAGTCAGTATGCAGTAACTCACAGCATATCAGTGAGTGTCCACCCAGGTTCCTCACATAACTGAAGAAGGCTGTGTGATAGTCCTACATGTCTGGTGCAATTGTCCGGTGGAAGCGGCCCTTAGAAAAGTTCATGAGTGATCATAGCTGTCTGCTAGTACAGATCACAGATGCCTTCCCAGTCTGGGATTGTGCTCTATCATGTAGTAGCATCCTCCTGATGTTGTACAGCTTATTAATGGCTGGGGTCTACCAGACAGGTCCCCTGCCATTGGAGTAGTGAGTCCTGTTGTTATTTGGGATAGCACAATCCATGCAGTCCACTAGGTGTCCATAGAATGTGTATGTAAAGGATTCAGCAGTGCGAGCCGTATTTGCCACTGTCTCAGGGTCTCTGAAGGATACCACCTTGCTTTGGTGAAGTGAGACGTTGGCTCATGAGAAGTTCACCAAGATTACCCAGGATGGGTGTGTGGAGGGTATATGTATGTGCAGTGAGATACATGTATGTTCTGACCTTACCAATGGGGGGTATATCCCTGGTGTGGAACATAGAGTCCCCATGTTGGTGATGATCAGGTCCAATATGTATTCCCCCTTGTGGCTGTGCTGACTGTTTGTGCCATAGCATATGAGTCTACAAATTGTAGTGACTGTTGGGAGAGGGCGTTGGGGCTTGAGTAGTATCCCCAGTCAATATTAGTGTATATGAAGTCATCCAATATAATGGTGTTTGTGGAGACCTTCATATTCTCCATAGTTCCCATGAAAGCCGAGTGTGGTTCCTGAGTTTGGGAGGGTGGTCTGTAGCAGGCAACAAACTGAAAGGCAGTTTTGCACAATGGTAGTTGTATATGTATGGTCTGTGATGCTTTGTGGAGTGCTACTAACCCGGAGGTGTGGGTATCTGTGATGTATATGGATACTCCCCCTAGTTGTGTTGTCTGTTCCAACTCTTGTTGTCAGAAAGCATGGTATAAAACATAACCTGGTAGTGCTGGTGTGCATAAGTGAGCCTAAACCAGGCATCTGTTAGTGCACAGATATCGCTATCCTCCATACTGAGGAGAGTCCTGAGCGGCCGCAACATGAGGGTAACACATCTGGTGTTGAGCAGCATTACTCTTAGTTTCATTTAACTTGTAATGTCTATGGAGGTGGGTTTGTCTTTTGAGCCCTGCTTTAAAAAGGCACTATAGTGGTTGCAAGAGCCATAGCCAGCATTCAAAAGTCCAAGGGTGACAGGTGCAGGCTGCCCATAGTGAAGCTACGTGGCATGTTGAGCATGTCACCATACACTGACAGACACTGTATCCCCTATGAATGAAACAAATTTGTTAGGCAACTGTTAAACGTGATATGTTCGCCTGTATACTGTGACATCATAATTGGTGGGTGTAAGATGCTAGACAATGTCAGGGTCAAACTGGCCTGGGCTACATGATCAGAGTGTTCCTCCATGTATCATGTCATGTGGTCCAGGGAGTAACATCTGAGGTTTTACGCACCAGTATGGACAATGATGGTGCCAGTCCTGTACTTGCTTTGGAGTGACTTGACTGCCTGTGTTATGTGGCAGATCCTGGCACCTGACAGACAGCCCAAAGTGACTATTCCCTTGTTAGGGCTGGTGAGTGGTACGTCAGTGTGTCTGACAATAAGTGTCACCTATTACAAGTGTATTAGGTGTGTTGTTTAGCCCGAAGGGCAGTGACTGTGTGGCACACTGACATTGTGAACTATGTGATATGTGAGTATTGTAGTGGGGTAGCAGTTATGTGTGTGTCTGCTTTGGAGGTCTCTGCTGCTTTGGCAGAGTACATTTACAGCATCCGAGTATGTCTATGTGTGATAATGTGGTTTGAGTGCTGTCACTAGAGGATATGTGAGACTGATATGTGGTGGGTGTGGTTACCTTCTCCACCTGATAGACTGTGCCAGTCATGGGTCAAGAGAGTTCAGCACCCTGTATGTCTCTATAGGTGCATCTCACACATATATCTGAGTTTGTCGGGAGTAGGAGAGGGTTGTCTGTGTAAATGAGGCAGATGTGACATTGTGTCAATATCACAATATTCACCAGCTGGACTGGAGAGTACACACAAAACCAACCCCTGGACATGCCAGGATATTATGATGACATACTCTGTAGCCTAATCACAAAGGATCAGTAGGGTGTTAAGTGTGTAAAAGAGTATAACAGGGATTAGTGCTCATGTTCGTTGGTGTTTTGTAAAGAGTAGCTGAGGAGGAGTCCAGACTGAATCATGACACCTCCTTCAGCTATGTCATAAATAGCAATGTACACCCATATATGCCCTGATTCAGGGCCAACTGTACCTGACTGACTATGCCGACATCCTGACAGACAGGCCCATATGTACATACCCACCTCCCACTGTCAATAGGCCATATCATCATACCAGGAGATATCACATGTAGAATGGATGAGCAGCTACCCCCACTGCTAAAAGCATGGCAGCAAGTGGAATACATTGATTCCCAATATGTGTCATGCACAAACTACAGAACAAACAGATCCTGCACCTGAACAGTCAGCTGAGCCTCACCCCCTACACAGGATGTGGAACCGTTGAATGTGTCACAGCAACATATGGCACTCCCCACAAGTGTTGGCGCACAACACACCATGGGAAGTCAAGTCCAGTACACCTATGAAGTCTGATCTGCAAGGTCATGGAGTCCATCATGGTTGCAGTCATAAACAGAGCTACTGAAAGCTGACATACACACAACCCTACCAGCTGTGGTATGTTCATGTGCGGATCATGGTTCCCATACATGCTAGAATGTTTGCAAGGCAGCCACCCAGGACATACATCAATGAACACATCTACACATGTCTCAAATAGACTTTGAATAGCTCTTTATCAACATCCCAGACACATGTAGTATCCACAAAACCAACAAGCTGTGCATAAATATGTGTTGACATATGACGGAATGTCAATGTATCCACAGATAGATCACACAAGGTAAGGA